>NC_043756.1:32558136-32593036 GCF_902148845.1 Salarias fasciatus
GCTGGTGACCGCTGGTGACCGCTGGTGACTGCTGGTGACCTCCTGGTGACTGCTGGTGACTGCTGGTGACCGCTGGTGACCGCTGGTGACCTCCTGGTGACTGCTGGTGACTGCTGGTGACCTCCTGGTGACTGCTGGTGACTGCTGGTGACCGCTGGTGACTGCTGGTGACTGCTGGTGACTGCTGGTGACCTCCTGGTGACTGCTGGTGACTGCTGGTGACTGCTGGTGACTGCTGGTGACCTCCTGGTGACTGCTGGTGACCTCCTGGTGACTGCTGGTGACTGCTGGTGACCTCCTGGTGACTGCTGGTGACTGCTGGTGACTGCTGGTGACTGCTGGTGACTGCTGGTGACCTCCTGGTGACTGCTGGTGACCTCCTGGTGACTGCTGGTGACTGCTGGTGACTGCTGGTGACCTCCTGGTGACTGCTGGTGACCTCCTGGTGACTGCTGGTGACTGCTGGTGACCGCTGGTGACCTCCTGGTGACTGCTGGTGACCGCTGGTGACTCCTGGGTGACTCCTGGTGACTGCTGGTGACCTCCTGGTGACTGCTGGTGACTGCTGGTGACTGCTGGGTGACTCCTGGTGACTGCTGGTGACCTCCTGGTGACTGCTGGTGACCGCTGGTGACCGCTGGTGACTGCTGGTGACTGCTGGTGACTGCTGGTGACCTCCTGGTGACTGCTGGTGACCTCCTGGTGACTGCTGGTGACTGCTGGTGACCTCCTGGTGACTGCTGGTGACCTCCTGGTGACTGCTGGTGACCTCCTGGTGACTGCTGGTGACCTCCTGGTGACTGCTGGTGACTGCTGGTGACCTCCTGGTGACTGCTGGTGACTGCTGGTGACCTCCTGGTGACTGCTGGTGACTGCTGGTGACCGCTGGTGACCGCTGGTGACTGCTGGTGACTGCTGGTGACTGCTGGTGACCTCCTGGTGACTGCTGGTGACCTCCTGGTGACTGCTGGTGACTGCTGGTGACCTCCTGGTGACTGCTGGTGACTGCTGGTGACCTCCTGGTGACTGCTGGTGACCTCCTGGTGACTGCTGGTGACCTCCTGGTGACTGCTGGTGACTGCTGGTGACCTCCTGGTGACTGCTGGTGACCTCCTGGTGACTGCTGGTGACCTCCTGGTGACTGCTGGTGACCTCCTGGTGACTGCTGGTGACCTCCTGGTGACTGCTGGTGACTGCTGGTGACCTCCTGGTGACTGCTGGTGACCTCCTGGTGACCTCCTGGTGACTCCTGGTGACTGCTGGTGACCTCCTGGTGACCTCCTGGTGACTCCTGGTGACTGCTGGTGACCTCCTGGTGACCTCCTGGTGACTGCTGGTGACCTCCTGGTGACCTCCTGGTGACTGCTGGTGACCTCCTGCTGACCTCCTGGTGACCTCCTGGTGACTGCTGGTGACCTCCTGGTGACCTCCTGGTGACTGCTGGTGAGTGCTGGTGACCTCCTGGTGACCTCCTGGTGACTGCTGGTGACCTCCTGCTGACCTCCTGGTGACCTCCTGGTGACTGCTGGTGACCTCCTGGTGACCTCCTGGTGACCGCTGGTGAGTGCTGGTGACTGCTGGTGACCTCCTGGTGACTGCTGGTGACTGCTGGTGACCTCCTGGTGACCTCCTGGTGACTGCTGGTGACCTCCTGGTGACTGCTGGTGACCTCCTGGTGACTGCTGGTGACTGCTGGTGACCTCCTGGTGACCTCCTGGTGACTGCTGGTGACCTCCTGGTGACTGCTGGTGACCTCCTGGTGACCTCCTGGTGACTGCTGGTGACCTCCTGGTGACCTCCTGGTGACTGCTGGTGACCTCCTGGTGACCTCCTGGTGACCTCCTGGTGACTGCTGGTGACCTCCTGGTGACTGCTGGTGACCTCCTGGTGACTGCTGGTGACTTGCCGGGTCCTTCGGGTTCTCTCAGGTTTTATTTTAGCTGCTTGCTGGTTGCCATGGAAACAGTGTGAACGTGACGGCGGTCTGGGGGAGTGACGTCCACCGGGCTGCTGGAGGAAACACTCACAGGCCTGAGAACCAGGAGCAATCTGATTGGCTGGGCTGAGGACGGGGCGGGACTTGGAACTGTCCTTGTCTCTGGAAGACGCAAATATAAATAGAACACTTCTGCACTGTGTGTGTGTGTGTGTGTGTGTGTGTGTGTGTGTGTGTGAGAGAGAGAGAGAGAGAGAGAGATGATTTTTATCCAGTACTTTACTCATGTTGGAATGTAATCTGTAATCTTGGGGGTGTAGAGCTCCTATGGTTACCATGGCAACATGCTGCATCTCCAGGGTTCAATAAAGGTTCTTTAAACAGAGTGAGGGTGTTGATTGGACCAGGTCCTCCAGGGCAACAGCGTCACTGATATTCACCAGTAATCTGTTACTGTTGGTGACAAGGAACTAGAACTACTGCTCGGTTCTCTGAAGGCCGGAACACACGGCGGGACCAGCAGGGAGAACCGTCCCAGTGAAACATGTCCACTATATGACCGTGAAATAGGAGGAGCCATGCAGTCCAGGGATAAAGCCGGCCGGTGGTGAACGTGGTCGCTTCAGGACTCCTTAAAGGGGGTGATGTGTTTTTTAGCCCTTCAGTATTCAATTCAATTTTATTTTTGTACAGCCCAGTATCACAACAGCAGCTGCCTCAGAGGCTTCAAGATGTTACATTGGTTGGTAAAAATAAAAACAGTGAATAAGCATAATGTTAATATGTCAAATTCACAGTAACGAGACAAAACGAAGCAACCACCGCCTTAGACCCTCACATCCGGCAAGAACAAACTCCAGAAACCCAGTGGGAGAAGAAGAGATCTTGGGGAGAACCACAGTATGGAGGGATCCCTCTCCCAGGGACGGACAGCTTTGGCAACAGCTAGCATGAGACAATAAGAAGTAAAGCCTAGGACTATGTTGAGGACAGTCCGTTGGACGGTCCAGCACAAGAACCACAGATCCCAAAGGTAGAACTGAAGCCAGTTCGTGGGCAGGACCGACAGGAGTGTCCTCCCGGTCCGGACGGAGCTTGTTCGTAGGCCCTCGTAATAGTGGAGTCAGCAACTGAAACTGGAGAAGACTCCCCCTCGAAGGGGGGGACAGCAGGGGAAAAGCAATGAACGGACTAAAGGGAAGAACATTCAGACATTAGAGGACAGGGCTCAGTGCACCGTACTTCCCACAGCATTCTAGCTCCTAGGGCAGCTTTGTGGATACTTAACTGTTTAAACTAGTATTTAGTTAGTATAGTTTAGTTTAGTTTAGTTTAGAGTCCCTAGCTGACCTGATCATAGGCTGCATCGAAGAGAAACGTCTTGAGCCTAACCTTAAATGTGGAGACTGTGTCTGCCTCTTTGACACCACTTGGAAGCTGGTTCCATAAAAACGGTGCCTGATAGCTAAAGGCTCTTCCACCTAGTGTCCATTTAGAGACTCTAGGAGTCACCAGTAACCCTGCATTTTGAGAGCGAAGTGCTCTGATTGGTTGATAAGGCGTTAAAGCATCTTGGAGATAGGTTGGAGCCATCCCATTTAGGATTTTGTAAGTGAGGAGAAGGATTTTAAATCTAACTCTAAACTCGACAGGAAGCCAGTGAAGAGATTTTAGAACGGGAGTAATGTGTTCACGTCTTCTAGTTCCAGTTAATAATCTGGCGGCCGCATTTTGAACCAACTGAAAGTTTTTTAATGCACTTTTTGGGCAGGCTGCGAGAAGGGAGTTGCAGTAGTCCAGTCTAGTGGAAACAAATGCATGGATGAGTTTTTCTGCATCGCTTCTAGGTAGAATGTTTCTTATTTTAGCTATGTTGTGCAAGTGGAAATATGCTGTTTTACAAGCCAGGTTGATGTGTGCTTTAAAGGAGATATCCTACAGGTATCAGCCTCCAGCAGCAGCTCTGCCCAGAGCCGGATGCTGAAAGCTGCATGTGTCAAAAACAACTTAAATCTGCCTCAAAGACTGGAAATGAGTCCCTGCCTCTGGAAGAACCCCCTGGGCTTAGAGACACGCCCCCTCAGAGCAGCTGTGGCTGTGTTCCAAACTGCATACTGCCTACTACATACTTCCATACCCATACTGTCCATACTGCATACTGCACACCCAGTCCATCAGACAGTATGCAAAGCGTTTACAGCATACTACATAATAACCCACAATGCATTGCACTCCTCCCCGAGCCGAAATCGACCGGCTGATGCTGATTTCACTTTAGCTCTAAATTCTTCAAATTACAACTTTATCTAGATTTTTTATTTTTTTTTAATTAGACTACAAAGTGGTGGTTCAGAGCCGAGTGTGTTGTTCATTGGTCCGAATACCAACCGTTTGGGATTCTGTTTGGACGAATTTGTCGAAATTCAAGCCAGCCGCTGTGAGCAACGCACTCCCGGTTATTTTCACCAAAATAAAGCACCCCTTTCCCTTTCTCGTGCAAAAAAACCTAAGTGATAAATCTGTGCTTTTACTTTGAAAACAAGAAGCCAACCTTCCAGCAATATAGCTAGCTTAACATCGTCGTTTGGACCGCTGTCCCGTTAACGGAATTGGACCAGGACGCCTTACAGACGGAGAGTTTTTTCGGCTCTTCACCGAAGATCGGCTCGCCGTCTTCGGTGCATCATGGTCGCTTTCAGCAGGGACTTAGTGTCAGATGTAAGTGGGTTTTTTTTGTGTGTTTTTTTTAACTATTCTTAATCAATGTAAATCCAATCTGAAATCTCTAACATAACATACCTACTAGCACAAAAATTGGAGGGAAAATTATGTCTAGAACCACACTCAGCTTGGTGGATGTACATCAGTAAGAAACAGTCACTGTGAACTGAATGAAGTTTGTTAAAATAAATAAATAAGTCCGCTGTCAATCACGTTGCATCTTGGGTAATTTCAGTATGAGTAGTGACCACACGATGTCTACTCAACATTTCTGGCGAATGCAGTGTGCATCCGGGAGCTTCTCGCCTACTCACAAATGGCACACTGCCAGTGCAGACGCCCTGCATCCTCAGTCAGGCAGTGTGGTAGTAGGTCAGTACGCGGTTTCCAACACAGTCCAGGAGTCTTTTCAACAGGGAAATGACGACAAAGCTCAACAGAGTGGATTTTTCATAATACCGTCCTTTAAAGGTTTCAGCCTCAGACAGACAAAAGCTGTAGGATCCACATCAAATTAAACCTTCTGTGTAGTAAAACCATTGCAAGGGACTCCCTCCCGGACCACCAGCCATGACGGTCACACAGGAGAAGGCTCCTGACAGAACCCGTGAAATATCGCCAAATGCCCCTTTTTTAAGTGAGGATATAACATCAAAGGCATCGTTAAAACGGGGCAAGACACTACCGCCAACATTTTTTATTTTGGAGACGCGCCGGAACAAAGTTTGATCCCCGACGGATAAGGTTTGCTGGCATCTATTAGCATATTAGCTTAAAAATGGCTAATGCTGAAATTCTGCAAGAGCTACGGCAATTTCGCCAGGAAAACAGGCAGCAATTTGAAGAGCTGAGGAATGACTTATCGGGTCTCACTAAAAGGCTAGACGAGGCAGAAAGTCGGATCGAAAACGTTGAAGACCGAATGCAAGCTTCGGAGGAAGCAGCCGCAGAGATGCTAAAGCTATATGTGAAGCTAGATGCTAAACTTACGGAAACGGAGAGCCATAACAGACGTGAGAATCTGAGGATTTACGGAGCGCCCGAGGAGGCCGAGAATGGCTCTGCTCATATGCCGTCTTTTGTCGACACACTTCTTCGTGAGGGTCTCCAGCTCCCTGACGACACGGGCGATTTCCAAATGCAAAGAGCGCAGCGTTCACTGGGTCCTAAACCATCGCCTGGCGCACCGCCCCGCTCCATCGTGGTCAAGCTTCTGAGCTTCAGAGTGAAAGAGATGCTGCTACAAAAAGCTTGGGAATCAAAGGGATTTAAGTGGAAAGACAACCACGTTAATCTCGACAATGATTATCCGCCATCCATCATTGCCAAACGAAAGGAATATGCCGAGATACGGAAGATTCTGAAAGAAAACCAAGTTAAGTTCCAGACGTTATTCCCTGCCAGACTACGTGTGAGGCGTGATGATGGCACTAAAACATACGAATCAGCCGCGGAGGCAGCCGATGACCTTGTGAAAAGAGGCTACGAGATTACAAAAATGCCAGCACCGACACCGACATCATTAGTGGATCGGATAGAACAACTCTGACGGACTGGAGTGAACGGGGGCGGGACCAGAGCATCACCGCATGACTCCTCACGTGACGCCAGCTACAAGGATAAGCTTCGTGCATCCCGGAGAACCACTCCAAGTGCAACAGCGGATTAAACTGGATTGAGGCACAAAAATAAGAATCCTCCGAGAATGGAGTGGATTCATCGATAGGACAGTGTGGTGAGTTGACTGACTTGACTGTAATGGGTTCAGTTGACAGAGCCTTCAGGATACTGCGGACCAACAAGGACCCCCCTTCTCTGATCTAAGATGAAGGGGTTTTGCCTTAGAGTGCCCCCTTGGGCCTGTCAGGGTCAAATACCTGGACCCCTATATGGGAAGTCACTTTTAGTTATTTTAGACAATTTGATTTTGTTCTGTAATTTCACTGAATTTGAGTTTTTGTTTTTGGTTGTTTTTTACACTCTGCTGTTCTGTGCAGAAGAGGGAGGAGAACCACTTTTGCTGTTGGTGATCTTTATTGTTGTTACATTTACATGCCTGACAAACCTTTAAAGTTTATGTCTATGAACATAAATGACATCCTCAACCCAATGAAGAGGTCAAAAATGTTTACACAACTGAAAAGGGACAAAGTCCAAATAGCCTTCATACAAGAATCCCGTTTAAGTGACACTGAACATGCTAAACTGAGCAGAATGGGGTACGCAAAAGTATATTTTTCCTTGCATAGTTCTGGAAAACGTAGAGGAGTGGCAATGTTGCTGAGCAATGTGGTACGTTTTGAATTTGTGTCTGAACTCAAAGATAAACTGCGCTCTCTCTGAAACAAATCCTTTATTATTAATGATCTGATTTTAGACAGTAACTCAGACGCTCTGCTTCTCACTGAGACACGGCGGCTCTGAGCTCCTGTTCTCCTCACTGAGGCCCCCCCCCCCCCCCCCCCCAGTTTAACTCTTTATCTTCCAGCAGACAGGCTGAGAGGCTGGAGGGACGGCTGCATTTAAAAACCTCATTCAGTGTGTGTGCAGTGGCTTTTAACAGTTTTACCTCCTTTGAGCACCACGCCTTTGTTTCTAGCAGTCCCCCATCCTGCTGAACAGAGTCCAGACCCCCTCAGTACTCTAGACCCCCTCAGTACTCCAGACCCCCTCTAGACCCCCTCAGTACTCCAGACCCCCTCAGTACTCCAGACCCCCTCAGTACTCCAGACCCCCTCAGTACTCCAGACCCCCTCAGTACCCCAGACCCCCTCTAGACCCCCTCAGTACTCCAGACCCCCTCAGTACTCTAGACCCCCTCAGTACTCCAGACCCCCTCAGTACTCCAGACCCCCTCAGTACTCCAGACCCCGTCAGTACTCCAGACCCCCTCAGTACTCTAGACCCCCTCAGTACACCAGACCCCCTCAGTACTCCAGACCCCCTCAGTACTCCAGACCCCCTCAGTACTCTAGACCCCCTCAGTACTCCAGACCCCCTCAGTACTCCAGACCCCCTCAGTACTCCAGACCCCCTCAGTACTCTAGACCCCCTCAGTACTCCAGACCCCCTCAGTACTCTAGACCCCCTCAGTACTCTAGACCCCCTCAGTACTCCAGACCCCCTCAGTACTCTAGACCCCCTCAGTACTCTAGACCCCCTCAGTACTCCAGACCCCCTCAGTACTCTAGACCCCCTCAGTACTCCATTATTAGTGAATTTTCAGAACTTTTAACAATAATTCATTCTAAGTATAGCAGAATTTTAATAACTGGTGATTTTAACCTACATGTTGACGACATCTCAGACTCAATGTCCAGAGAATTTTTAAACCTTTTAAACTGTTTAGATTTTAAACAGCATGTCACACAACAGAGGACACACCCTGGACCTGGTTCTGACCCCCTGGACCTGGTTCTGACCCCCTGGACCTGGTTCTAACCCCCTGGACCTGGTTCTAACCCCCTGGACCTGGTTCTAACCCCTGGACCTGGTTCTAACCCCTGGACCTGGTTCTAACCCCTGGACCTGGTTCTGACCCCCTGGACCTGGTTCTAACCCCTGGACCTGGTTCTGACCCCCTGGACCTGGTTCTAACCCCTGGACCTGGTTCTGACCCCCTGGACCTGGTTCTAACCCCCTGGACCTGGTTCTAACCCCCTGGACCTGGTTCTGACCCCCTGGACCTGGTTCTTACCCCCTGGACCTGGTTCTAACCCCCTGGACCTGGTTCTAACCCCCTGGACCTGGTTCTGACCCCCTGGACCTGGTTCTGACCCCCTGGACCTGGTTCTAACCCCCTGGACCTGGTTCTAACCCCCTGGACCTGGTTCTGACCCGGTCTGTCCATCAGTGTGTCCTCTGGTGTTGACCTGGCTGTGTCTGACCACTGCTGTGTGTTTTTAACATCCCCAGGTTTAACCAGCAGGGGGCCCCGGTGAGAGCAGTGAGGAGACCTGCCTTCCTCCTGAAGTGGCTGCAGATCTTATCCAGACCTTACAGAGCCCTCCTGCTGGGGTTCTACCTGCATCTTGTGATTTTATCGTTGATGATTTTAACAGTAAACTGAAGTCCAGTCTGGACTCAGTCGCTCCACTTTTAACTAAAACTATCAAAGGCCCAAACCCCCCTGGAGGAAAAACGATGCAATCATCACACTGGAAAGAAACTGCAGGAGAGCTGAGAGGTGGAGGAAATCCAAGTTGACTGTTCATCACCAGATCCTACGTCAACAACTCAAAATCTACAATAATGCAGTGAAACAGGCTGAACTTCCCACTTCTCTCAACGTATTCCAGACAGTAAAGACAACCCCCGCTTCCTCTTCTCCACCTTCTACAGACGCTCTCTGTGAAGACTCTGCAGACCACTTCAGAACTAAGATCCTGGACATCAGGTCCAGTCTTTTACCCCAACAGGTTTTATCAGTGAACACAGCTGAACCGTTGTCCATGCCTGAGGACACACTGTGGACAGTCTGGACCTGGTTGATGAAGGACTCTTGGTCCAGTTTTCTCCCAAGTAAAATCAACAACCTGCCTTCTAGATCCCATCCCCACCACTTTTTAAATCACTTCATGGATTCCTGGAGGAACAGATTTTAAATATGAACTGCTCTCTTCAGACGGGCGTCTTCCCCACTGCCTTTAGAACGGCGGTGGTGAAGCCCCTTCTGAAGAAGAGCAATCTGGACCCCGATGTTCTGAATAACTACAGACCAGGATCCAACTGACCGTTTTTAAGTAAAGTTTTAGAAAGACTGGTTTTTAACCAAGTCAGTGACTTTTTAATGATCAATAACATTTTAGAAAGACATCAGTCTGGTTTTAGAGTGAACCACAGTACCGAGACGCCCTTGAAAGATTTTAAATGATATCAGGTGGAACTTAGATAATAAAAAGCTCACAGTGTTGGTTCTGCTGGACCTGAGTGCCGCCTTCGACTCAGTAGACCACCACATTTTAATAAACAGACTGAGTCACCTGGTGGGCCTCTCTGGTACTGTTCTTACCTGGTTCAGGTCTTATCTCACAGATCCATGTTTTTATGTAAGTCTGGATACTTGTTCCTCAGGAACCCATGAAATTAGGTGTGGGGTTCCCCAAGGTTCAATTTTAGGTCCCATACTTTTTAATCTCTATATGCTTCCAATTGAGGACGTCATCAGGAGACACGGCATCAGTTTCCATAGCTACGCTGACGACACTCAGCTGTTCATCAGTTTCCATAGTTACGTTGACGACACTCAGCTGTTCATCAGTTTCCATAGCTACGCTGACGACACTCAGCTGTTCATCAGTTTCCATAGTTACGCTGACGACACTCAGCTGTTCATCAGTCTCCATGGTTACTCTGATGACACTCAGCTGTTCATCAGTTTCCATAGCTACGCTGACGACACTCAGCTGTTCATCAGTTTCCATAGTTACGCTGACGACACTCAGCTGTTCATCAGTTTCCATAGTTACGTTGACGACACTCAGCTGTTCATCAGTTTCCATAGTTACGCTGACGACACTCAGCTGTTCATCAGTTTCCATAGCTACGCTGACGACGCTCAGCTGTTCATCAGTTTCCATAGCGTTGACGACACTCAGCTGTTCATCAGTTTCCATAGCTACGCTGACGACGCTCAGCTGTTCATCAGTTTCCATAGTTACGTTGACGACACTCAGCTGTTCATCAGCTTCCATAGTTACGTTGACGACACTCAGCTGTTCATCAGTTTCCATAGTTACGTTGACGACGCTCAGCTGTTCATCAGTTTCCATAGTTACGCTGACGACGCTCAGCTGTTCATCAGTTTCCATAGTTACGTTGACGACGCTCAGCTGTTCATCAGTTTCCATAGTTACGTTGACGACACTCAGCTGTTCATCAGTTTCCATAGTTACGTTGACGACGCTCAGCTGTTCATCAGTTTCCATAGTTACGTTGACGACACTCAGCTGTTCATCAGTTTCCATAGCTACGCTGACGACACTCAGCTGTTCATCAGTTTCCATAGTTACGTTGACGACACTCAGCTGTTCATCAGTTTCCATAGTTACGCTGACGACACTCAGCTGTTCATCAGTTTCCATAGTTACGTTGACGACACTCAGCTGTTCATCAGTTTCCATGGTTACGCTGACGACACTCAGCTGTTCATCAGTTTCCATAGTTACGTTGACGACACTCAGCTGTTCATCAGTTTCCATAGTTACGCTGACGACACTCAGCTGTTCATCAGTTTCCATAGTTACGCTGACGACACTCAGCTGTTCATCAGTTTCCATAGTTACGTTGACGACACTCAGCTGTTCATCAGTTTCCATAGTTACGCTGACAACACTCAGCTGTTCATCAGTTTCCATAGTTACGCTGACGACACTCAGCTGTTCATCAGTTTCCATAGTTACGCTGACGACACTCAGCTGTTCATCAGTTTCCATAGTTACGTTGACGACACTCAGCTGTTCATCAGTTTCCATAGTTACGTTGACGACACTCAGCTGTTCATCAGTTTCCATAGTTACGCTGACGACACTCAGCTGTTCATCAGTTTCCATAGTTACGTTGACGACACTCAGCTGTTCATCAGTTTCCATAGTTACGCTGACGACACTCAGCTGTTCATCAGTTTCCATAGTTACGCTGACGACACTCAGCTGTTCATCAGTTTCCATAGTTACGTTGACGACACTCAGCTGTTCATCAGTTTCCATGGTTACGCTGACGACACTCAGCTGTTCATCAGTTTCCATGGTTACGCTGACGACACTCAGCTGTTCATCAGTTTCCATAGCTACGCTGACGACACTCAGCTGTTCATCAGTTTCCATAGTTACGTTGACGACACTCAGCTGTTCATCAGTTTCCATAGTTACGCTGACGACACTCAGCTGTTCATCAGTTTCCATAGTTACGTTGACGACGCTCAGCTGTTCATCAGTTTCCATAGCTACGCTGACGACACTCAGCTGTTCATCAGTCTCCATGGTTACTCTGATGAGGCTCAGCTGTTCATGGCCGTGTCTCCTGGTGACTCCGGGCCAATAGAAACCCTTTTGAACTGTATTTCAGACATCAAGTCATGGATGCAGTGAATTTCCTGCAGCTCCACCAGGACCAGACTGAGGTTTTAGTTTTCGGTCCTGAAGGTCAGAGAGAGAAACATTTACTAAAATTACGGGATTTTAAACCAGAACAATCAGTGAAGAACCTGGCCGTGATTTTTGACTCTGAGCTACATTTTATTCCACACATTAAAAACATAACTACGATTGGATTTTATCATCTTAAGAATAAAGCCGAGTCGCCCGTTTCTCTCTCAGCCAGCAGGAGGCGCTAATGCAGCTTTTATCTCCTGTAGGTCAGATTACTGTAATGCCTTGCTCTCTGGTCTGAAACAAAAAGAACATTTCAAACCTGCAACTGTTACAAAACTCAGCCGCCGTGCTGACGAGGACCAGGGGGCGGAGCCACATCACAGCGGTTTAACGTCCTGATAGGACCAGGGGGCGGAGCCACATCACAGCGGTTTAAACGTCCTGACAGGACCAGGGGGCGGAGCCACATTACAGCGGTTTAACGTCCTGATAGGACCAGGGGGCGGAGCCACATTACAGCGGTTTAACGTCCTGATAGGACCAGGGGGCGGAGCCACATTACAGCGGTTTTACAGTCGCTGCATTGGCTCCCTGTCCACTTCAGGATGGATTTTAAAGTTCTCTTATTAGTTTTTAAATGTCTGAACGGCCTCGCTCCTTCTCATCTAGCTGACCTGTTTTCACCCTATCGACCCTCGCAGCCCTGAGCTCCTCTGGCAGTGAGTAATTGTGTGTTCCTAAAGCCAGAACCAGACTCATGGCGAGGCGGCTTTTAGCCACTACGGCCCCGCCTGTGGAACAGCCTGCCAGAGAACCTCAGGACCGCAGAGACCGTTGATATTTTTAAAGGGAGGTTGAAAACACACCTTTTTAATCAGGCTTCTAACTGACCTTCTATAGTCCTCTTATTCCATTCTTATTTAGGTAATTTTATTCTATTTTATTATTCACTTTCAACTTGTTTTACTGTTTTACTTTATAATCCTATCTTATTATCTTATTTTAATTTCGTGTCATATTTTATTATGTTTTAGCTGTTTTAACTCCAGTGTTTCCTCAGGGGGGTCCTTCACTCTGGGGGGGTCCTTCACTCTGAGGGGGGTCCTTCACACCAGGGGTCGGTCCTGGTCCAACGCTGGGGTCACTGTGCCCGGGTCCTCTGGTCCCGGCTGGCCTGGGGGGCTCCACACCTCGGTGTGCAGGTTCTCCTTGGTCTGTCGGGGTCGGGGGTCGGGCGCTGGAGCCCCAGTTTTAATTGACCCTCGATTTCTCCTGGTGTGGACGGCCCACTGGTGGCGTTTTCCCAAGATGCTCAGTGCCATGCCATGTCTCCTCTGCTGTGTGCAAATTAATGGGAGAGTGTGTGTGTGTGTGTGTGTGTGTGTGTGTGTGTGTGTGTGTGTGTGTGTGTGTGTGTGCGCGCACATGTGTTGTGCATACTGTTTGATGGCGCGGTTTTCATTCTTTTTGTTTTTATGACTGTTTTTAATGTTCAGCACTTTGCGTTGTTTTTATTAATATGAAAAATGCTCCACAAATAAAATCTGATTTGATTTGATTTGATAAAGAAGGAAGAGACGTTATGATAATAGGTAGAATTGATGGAACTTTAGTGAGCTTGTTCATCGTTTACATTCCACCAGGTAGCGACTGCTCCTTCTACAAACAGGTATTAGAAACCATGACAACCAAAAGTCAGGGCATTTTGATATGTGGGGGGATTTTAACATTAAACCCAGAAGTTGACAGCTCAAACGGTAAACCTGACAATAAAAAGATATATAAAAAAATTAACAATTTTATGAAAGATGTAGGAATTGTAGACATATGGAGGGAAAATAATCAGACAAGTCGTGAATACGCTCATTCCTCAGCGGCACATAATGTTTCCTCCAGAATAGACTTGTTCCTGATGTTTAAAAATGATGCGTTTGACCTGGTAAAGTGTCACATTGGTACAGCTACACTCTCAGACCACAGTCCTGGATATCTGTCTCTTAATCTTCATTGGACAGTTAAATCTACTTTTTGGAAATTAAATGCTGGTATTCTGAATGACAAAGAAATCAAGAATAAATTACAGTTTGAAACTGAGTCCCATCTCTGAGTACAATGATAATCAGGAGGTTTCTTCAGTTATATTATGGGATGCTCTAAAGGCAGTGCTCCGGGGGAAAATTATTGCAGTTTCTTCTATGATAAAGAAGCGCAGAAGAAAAAATTATTAGAGCTTGAGAATAAACTTAAAAAATTACAAAAAGAACACTCATCTTCTTTACAAGAGTCAGTAAAATTAGAAATGCTTGCAGTAAAGAAAGAGATAGATGAAATAAACATGCAAGACATTCAAAAAAAAGTTACTTTTCACCAAACAACAATACTACGATACTGGTGGGAAAGCATTGAAAATATTGTCATATAGACTGAAGAAGCAGCAAGCCGAGAGAACAGTTTTTAAATCAAACATCCTGAAACAAACCAAATTGAAACTAAACCAGAAAAAATACAACAGTGTTTCAAAGAATACTACCAAAAACTATACTCTCAACAACAATTAAGAAATGCAAACAAAACTGACACCTTCTTATCTTCATTAAATTTACCTAAAGTCTCCAATGATCAGAATAAGAAATTAACAACCAAAATAACTGAGGAAGAAATTGTATCGGCAATTAAGAGATTAAAAAATGGAACGGCCCCAGGTGCAGACGGATTTAATTCTGAATGGTACAAGATTATGCAGGATAAGTTGGTACCAACTTTGGTGAAAACTTTCAACTGTGTACTTGAAACTAAAACCATTCCTCCCTCCTGGAGAGAGGCTATTATTTCTATAATTCCCAAAGAGAATAAGGATAAACTTGACTGTGGAAATTATCGACCGTGAGTGTACTCAATATCGACTACAAATGATTTACTTCCATATCATGTAAACGTTCAGAGGTCGTTCTACCTGAACTTATTAATAAAGACCAGACAGGCTTTATCAGACAAAGACAGGCGCAGGACAATATTAGAAAGGCTCTTTTATCATGAAACATGTCAGGCAACATAATTTGGAAACTCTTATAATAGGTTTAGATGCAGAAAAAGCATTCGATTCAGTACGATGGGAATTCTTATATCAGGTACTGACCTCCTTCGGCTTTCACTCGGACATAATACAGACATTTTTTGCATTGTACAGCAAACCCACCGCGAGGATTAAAATAAACGGAGACCTCTCCAAACCCATTTTTTTAGAAAGAGGAACCCGTCAAGGCTGTGGAGCATCAGCGTCACTTTTTTCTTTATTGATTGAGCCCTTAGCTCAATGGTTGAGGCAGAGTACAGAAATCAAAGCTGTTACTTTAAAATCAGGGGAACAGAGATTAGCTTTATTCGCTGACGACATATTAATCTTTCTAACGGATCCCACCCATTCGCTTCCCAAGTTAATGAAAATATTGGACGAATATGGCTCTTTTTCAGGTTATAAAATTAATATCACTAAAACACAGATTTTAAAGTTTAATTACAATCCACCTACAAAAAAGTGCACACGAATGGAAATGGGATGCCAATAGTATTAAATATTTGGGCACTGTACTGACAAAGGATCCATCTGAAATGTTTCACGTCAATTACGGGCCTCTAATTTCAAAAATAAGATCAGATTTACAAAGATGGAACAGTGTCCCTTTTTGGGTCTTCATTCTCGGATAGACTCAATTAGAATGAGTATCCTCCCTCGCTTCCTTTACCTCTTCCGATGCCTCCCAATTCAGATAGCCCAAAAACATTTTGATGAGTGGGACAGACTTCTGGCAAAATATATTTGGCAAAATAAAAGAGCAAGGATAAAATATCAGACTATGCAATTAACAAAAGAGAAAGGCGGAATTGGCCTTCCGTGCCTTCAGGAATATTATCACGCTGCACAAATCACACCTTTAATCGGACTGTGTTCCCCCACTTATGTGGCAGGATGGAAAGATGTTGAAGGGACTGTTATAAAGGACATACCAATTGTGGCATTATTAGTTGACAAGAAACGGCAAACTTATGCCAGCTTTACTGATGACCCTATGTATGAACCTCTCTTAAATTCGTGGAATAGAGTTATGCAAATTTGTAACTTGGAAAATCTGTCCCGAATCCTGAGGCGGTGCGCATACGATTCTGACTTCAAACCAAATACTCTTCAGTTCAGTTCAGTTCAGTTCAGTTTATTCATTTGTCCCTTGCAGGGCGATTCAATGTGCAGTAAGTTCACGTTCATACAGAACATAAATATACAAGACAACATAAGAGCATAACAGACCTCGGTGCATCATCAGCTCCAGTACAAATAAAAAGCAGATCAGCAAGGTGGACCCATAACTACTCTTACCATACTCTTGACAAAAGATTTAAAAGTTGGGTCTCAAAAGGACTTACTAGCTATTATTCTTTTGTCCATAAGGGGGCGTTTATGAGTTTTGAATATCTACAAAACAAATTTGGATCGGGCCAGGATGATTTCTATAGATATTTACAAGTCAGACACTATTTTGATCAAAATATAAAAACACCATGGGATGAGAGTAATTTGGGGTTCTTGCAGACTTTTCTAACATTAATTAAAACATCTCCTCAAAATAAAATAATATCTAAAATATACAACGCTATTCAACAAGGTAAACTGGCCAATACAGAATACATTAAGAGAAGATGGGAAAAGGAAGGAAACATAGAAATTTCAAATGAAAGTTGGGTGAATTTATGCAGATTGCAATGGGTCACCACAAGTTCTAACACGTGGCGAGAGTTTTGTTGGAAGAACCTCACCAGGTTTTTTACTACACCTATTCAAAAGAGACACCACGGTTGTAGTGATGCCTGTTGGAGATCCTGTGGGTCCTCAGGGCCTAATCATTTCCACATTTTTTGGGATTGTCCGGTGATAACACTTTTTTGGACACAGGTATGTGAACATATTAATTATGTATTTGGCAGTAAAATGCCCTGTAACTTTGAAAATGTGTATTTGGGCAATGTGAACGTAACAGGGTGGCGAAAGAAAGAAGAAATGTTGCTCTGGATACTTTTGGCAGCAAGTAAGAAAGCTGTAACAAGGAAATGGTTGAAACCAGACCCGCCGACAATTGAAGACTGGATTATCATAATTCAAGAAATCTATACCATGGAGAAGCTTTCTTTTACCCTCAGGACTCAACGGGACAGATTTTACACTATCTGGTCAAAGTGGACTGAGTATGTGAAGCCCATAAGGTCAGACTTTCAGTAAAGTGATATGTAAAGGTGTGGAAATAGTATGTAAATGTGTGATAACCATACTTTTGTAAAGGTAATCCTCCCATTGTTGTTCCATTCATGTTCAAAAAATGTTAAAAATAAAAATTACAAAAAAAAAAAAAAAAAACATTGCAAGGATGAATTTGAGTTTCCTTGACCTTTGGAGCATGACGACACGCCAAGCAGAGGAGTATGAATGTTTCCTTAAAGGTAAATCAAGATGATCTTTAACACGACGTGGATTAAAGGTCATGAGGCAGAAGAGGCTGGAGAAATGATCGTCCCTCTGGAGGAGATGCTTCTTAATGCTGGAGTCAGGACAAGCTGGAGACATGTCTTCTGCTGACAGCCTTCAGTCGGAGGTGGAGACGGACAGGTGGAGTAGTTTCACCCGGACTGACACTGGGACACTGTGGTTCTGCAGGATGTCTGAAAACTCTGAGGAAGCAACCAGACGGGCTGCGCCATGTTTTATCGCCTTCTACTGACTTCCAGAGGGACAGACAGCAGGTGTCCAGGCCTCAGACTCTCAGACTTCAGGCGGAGAGGACATGAACTCCTGAAGGCCTGCCCCTCTGGGGGGCAGCATTCCGCTTCCGGGTCTACAGCCTGTTAGAAGAAGAAGAAACTGCGGCGCACTGCGCGCGCATCGCGAGCTTTGCGTGTCGGCTGACGTCAGCGCTGCGTCATTGCGTCACTGCGTCACGCGCGGGCCTGCACGCTGCGTAGCGGGCTGTCGTCATTGAACCGGGAGCGGAGCCGGACCCAGACCCGGACCCGGAGCGGAGCCGGACTTCTATCAGGTCAGAACCGGCACAGGGGGGCCGGGCCGGGCCGGGGCCGTGGAGCGGCCGCCGGAGCCGCACTGAGCCCGGGGACGGGCGTTAGCAGCGTGTTAGCCTCGTTAGCTCTCAGCCGACAGGGGGAGGTCACCCGGTGAGGGGCTCCGCTCAGCCCGCAGGACTGTTCGGAAGTCCCCTCCGGGCCGGCCCCGGCGACCGGGGGAAGGCTCCGGGGGCGGACAGACCGCTCACAGACCGACGGAGCCGCAGCTAGCTCCGGGGCTAGCTCCGCTGCTTACATAACGCGGAGCTAGCCCGGAGGCTAGCCGGGCGCGTCGGTGACTTTGACCGGATGTCTGCGGTGTTTGTCGGTGGAAAGCTCGCAGATGTTCGCGGTGACCGAACTTATTTTAGGGAAGGAGGACTGTGAAAGGACACCGGGACTGACGGAGCCACCGGCCAATGAGACAGCCAGAACCGGCGCCGCAGCCAATCACAGGGCCCGGGGGGCGGGACTGAGGGAGGGAGGGGACTGGAGGCCGAACAAGGTCAAAACAGAGTCCAGCTGCAGGACAGGGGGACACCAGAGTGTCCTCTGGGTCTTCTGTTGGAAGAGAAGATTCCTGAGACTGTCTTCCACCTGAAATTCTTTCTTGAGGCTGTCTGCTTGATCTTGTCTGACTCCCTCTCTGTCTGTCTCCTGGTCTGTCTGTCTCCCTGTCTGTCTGTCTCCTGGTCTGTCTGTCTCCCTGTCTGTCTGTCTCCTGGTCTGTCTGTCTCCCTGTCTGTCTGTCTCCTGGTCTGTCTGTCTCCCTCTCTGTCTGTCTCCTGGTCTGTCTGTCTCCCTGTCTGTCTGTCTCCTGGTCTGTCTGTCTCCCTGTCTGTCTGTCTCCTGGTCTGTCTGTCTCCCTGTCTGTCTGTGTCCCTGTCTGTCTGTCTCCCTGTCTGTCTGTGTCCCTGTCTGTCTGTCTCCCTGTCTCTGTCTCACGACACTGCGATTGGTCTTTACATTCTCTGTGTTGTGTTTTTCGGCGTCTCAGTGGACAGAGGGACGGTGGACGACGGCGTGACTGATTCTCCCAGCTGAGGACACTGTGGACGCTGCGAGGACACTGAGGACGTGACCCTCGGAGGACCGCTCATGCATCGGTTCAGGACTTGTGCGGCGCGCTTGCGCCCGCTAACCGCCTCGCAGGCGGCTCAGACTGCCGGCCAGCAGCGGCCAATCACGGCGGCCCCCTCGGGAGGCGCCAGGACGTTTCAGCCAATCAGGTGCTTCTCGGCACCGGTGGCCTCAGAACCCTTCCTGAACGGAACCAGCTCCAACTACGTGGAGGAAATGTACTTCGCCTGGCTGGAGGACCCCAAGAGTGTCCACAAGGTAAGCAGCAGCGGGCTGTCCTGGGGGGTCCTGGAGGGTCCTGGAGGGTCCTGGAGGGTCCTGGGGGGTCCTGGAGGGTCCTGGAGGATCCTGGGGGGTCCTGGAGGGTCCTGGAGGATCCTGGGGGGTCCTGGAGGGTCCTGGAGGATCCTGGGGGGTCCTGGAGGATCCTGGGGGTCCTGGGGGGTCCTGGAGGATCCTGGGGGGTCCTGGAGGGTCCTGGAGGATCCTGGGGGGGTCCTGGAGGGTCCTGAAGGATCCTGGGGGGGTCCTGGGGGACCCTGGAGGATCCTGGGGGGTGGATCCTGGAGGGTCCTGGAGGGTCCTGGGGGGGTTGGGGGTCCTGGAGGATCCTGGGGGGGGATCCTGGGGGGTCCTGGAGGATCCTGGGAGGTCTTGGAGGGTCTTGGGGGGTCCTGGAGGATCCTGGGGGGGGTCCTGGAGGATCCTGGGGGGCGTCCTGGAGGATCCTGGGGGGGGGTCCTGGAGGGTCCTGGGGGGTCTTGGAGGATCCTGGAGGGGTCCTGGAGGATCCTGGAGGGTCTTGGAGGGTCCTGGGGGGGTCCTGGAGGATCCTGGGGGGTCCTGGGGGATCTTGGAGGTTCCTAGAGGTTCCTGGAGGGTCCTGGGGCATCCTGGGGGATCCTGGGGGTCTTGAAGGGCCTCGGAGGTCCCGGGGGGTCCTGGAGGGTCCTTGGAGCTAAGGAATGCATCAGTGAGGCTCATCGCCCTGCGGGACTGTGGGCCTCCAGGACCAGGACAGACCACCCAAAGAGGTCCCAAAGCCAGGCCCACTCTGAAGACGACCTGAACAGCTGAGTCCCGAGTTGGACCTTGGTCCTGCCAGACCCAGGACTAGGGATGCACATTTTGAATTTTTTTTATGACCCATAACCGATGCCCTTTAACCGGTTAATAACAGTTATTAACCGTTAATAATGGTTAATAATGGTTATTAACCGTTAACAACGGTTAATAACCATTATTAACCATTGTTAACTGTTAATAACCACCCGTCCATTCTTCACATGTCGTGCGTTGCGCATTGGTCAGCGTGTCGTAAAAATCATCATGACTTCCTGTCCGCTAGGGTCCGGCGGACCGATCCGAGCAGCAGCCAGGTTTTGTGACCTCGTTGCGCTCAGGTGGCGCCGCCATCCGCGTCGCCGGAGCGCCACAGCAAACAAACGTGGCGGTAGAAGTGACGATAGGCGGAGCTCCACAGAGACAAAGACAGAGAGACACTCCTATACAGAGAGAGAGACTGGAGGAGGAGAAGCTCTGCCGACAGAAGTGAAAGTATCAAATCGCTCTGGCGCCGCCGCCATGCAGAAACAGAAGAAAAGGCTAAATTAACGTTAATGTTAAATGATAACATTCTGACAGTGTATGAGCTTAATGTGCTTAATCTGTAAATAATCTGTAACAAAGGAGCAGATAAACATCCTGTAGCGCCAGAGCCGAGCCCAGAACGAGCCCACAACGAACCCAGAACGAACCCAGAACGAGCCCACAACGAGCCCACAACGAACCCACAACGAGCCCAGGACGAGCCCACAACGAACCCAGAACGAACCCAGAACGAACCCACAACGAGCCCACAGCGAACCCACAGCGAACCCAGAACGGGCCCAGAACGAGCGAACATCTGTGGTTTGGATTCGTATATACAGGCCAGAGGTTATTTTGCCTACCTTGAGCGAACATCTGGCCGTCAGATGTGCTGCAGGTAAGCCTCGTGCACATCTGTGAGAAACCTGAGCTCCCAGAGTGACACTGACGCCTGTCAGGAGCTATTTATAGCAACAGAGTGCAGCGGCGGTCTGCGATTTTATCCAAAATGGCGACATTGACTGTGAAGCTAGAGCAGCGCAAACATTAAATTCAGCTTTTTGCTGGAAAAACAGCAGCAGAAACACTCAGCTTGTTGCAGCAAGCCTACAAGGATGCTGCTCTGGGGAAGACTCAGGTCCATGAGTGGTCCGGGGGTCTGAGAAGGGCCAGATGTCGGCGCGTCAGGTCCGCTCAGCGTGAAAACAATGCTGAGCTGCTTCTCGGCTGTCCAGGGTCTCGTCCACAGCGAGTCTGTCCCTCCAGGTCAGACTGTAAACCAGGACTACTACAGGAAGTCCTCAGACGCTCCGTGAGGACGTGAGGAGGAAGCAGAGCGTCGTGGCGGAGTGGAGCCGGTTGATCCACCACCACAGAGCGCCAGCGGACACGGCGCTGCGCCTCACGCAGTTTCTGGAGAAGAATGAGATGAATCTCCTCTCCCATCCGCCTGATTCTCCAGATGAAGCCTCCAGGGACTTTTTCTTGTTCCCCAGGTTGAAGAAGCAGCTGAAGGGACAGCGGTTTGCAGATGTGGAGGAGGGGACAGACAAATCACAGCCGGCAAAAAAAGGCACAATTACGCACGGGTCTGACGACGCATTGGTGAAGTGGGAGACACGGCTGGAGCGCTGCATTAATGCAGATGGAGATTATTTTGAAGGCGACGGTGATGTTTTATTTTGAAATGTCAGAAATAAAAAGTTACAGTCAAATTCCGGGAACTTTTGGGTCCGCCCTCGTAAACAGCAGCCAGATGTTTTCCTATGTCCTTCCAGGAAACATCATCCCTCCAGATAGCGCTGAGCAAAATGTTGATATCAATATATACGGCGGTATATTTTTATTCAATAACGGTGATCTGAGTTTTAGACATATTTTCGATATTTCGATATAGTGCATTACAGCGTGTTTCACAGTCACTAACTGCTGTTGACGGCGCCGCCGATTCAAGCTGAAGGAAAGCGCCGCGAGACATTTACTGCGTTTACATGCAGCCAATAACCCTTTTCAGACCTGAAAACTGGCGCTCACCCGATAGCGCGAGGCCATGTAAACACCCGCAAAAACCACAAAAAGCTCATCTTCGAGATTTTAAAAACTCGAAAAAGGCCGCTGGGTTACTCCTTTTCAAACCCGAAAGTGTCGCCGTGTGAACACACGTCGGGTAGCGGGACATTGTTTTTGGTTCTGTGCCTGTTCCCATCCGCAATGAATCATCACTTTTGTCCCTGTGAGGCTTCGGTAGCGTACGATCTGAACTGTTATTCTGAGCGCGCACGTCGCACATGCTTCCTTCTGAAAGTCGGCGACTTGTACGGCCTGCAGAAAAATCATGAGCAACAGAACAACCGTTCTGTCGGCGTTCCGTCTGCAGAACGGAGTCACCGCAGCGTCTGCCTCTGCAGCCCACTGGAGGAGGTTGCCAGATCTGTCTATCGAACCCGTAAAAAAATCTGAAACTCATAGAAAGCAGCCCAAACCTCCATCTGGGTTGAAAATGCACGTTAAACCGTATTTTTATGAAAAAAAAAACACGTCATAAACACATAATCATTTAATCAACCCGTCCAACGTGTTCAAAAAAGAAGCTTGCTTTGGCGGAAACCCCGCCCAACCTGGCAACGCAGAGCCGCTCCGGTCAGCTGTTTTGTTTTGAGAACAGCATGACGCGCGCCGTGGTTTGGAAAGGGAGACCCCGACTGAATGCGCTGACTCGTGAACGGGGAACTCGCTGTGTGCTACAGCAGGGAAACGGGGTTTTCCTGACGTCCATGAAACCAGATACTGACCTGAGCCCGGATATTAGCTGCTTGTCCTCAGCTCAGCCTACAAGCTAAGCTCCACCGCCGAAAGTTTGAGCTCCAGAATGAGAACCGGTGATGTAGACGCCACTGGACAAGCTCCCACAAGCTAATCCGTGGCCACGAATTAGCATTTCAGAATTAGGAATATCATTCACTGAACAGTCCATGAAGTTGGCAGCATGTTGACAGATGTGGACTTTCTGTCTCAATAACTCTTTAAAGTGGACCTATTATGCTATTTTTCGGTCCCGTCATATCGGTCACAGACGCCCAAAAACATAGTATATAAGTTTGTTTGCCCCAAATTCGTCCTCTGTTCGGAGTGTGAGGGTCTAGAAAGTGGCTCTGAGGAGCCTTCTTCAGAACAGCCTGTTTTTGACAGCCTATTTTCCGTGATGAACTTGAACGCATCTGGCCACGCCCACCTCGTAAACTCGCTGTCGTTAAGAAAGCACCTTACAGGAAGTTACACCGGAAGTTTCAAAATAAAACACGATGCACGACCTCACGGACGTAAAGGTTTTCCTATATGTTGTTATTCCGCCGCCTCGGGAGGAGAGAATCAGCTGAACAGAACAGACAGCAGCAAACACGGAAATTACTGTTTTTATATAGAATGAACCAAACAAAAGGAACTATTGGATAAAGAAAAGCTCTCATTTGAGATCAAAACATAAACCATGAACTCATCCTGCTGGAAGTCTATAAATCACAGATCAATGTGGCTGGACGAGCAGAGCGACCTCGCAGAAGCTAAATGAGGAGTGTTTTTTTATTTTCTGATATATCATGTGTTGTTGGTGTGACATCGAGAGCAGAGAGCCTCTCAGAGGAGCAGCCCTCTTCACCAGACGGCGCTGCCGGTGTGTGTTGACTTTGCGCCCCGGGCGCAGTGTGCCTCCGCTGGGCTCCGGAGCTTCGCAGCGTCCCGGCGAGGAGAGGAGCGTCCCGGCGAGGAGAGGAGTGGCCCGGCGAGGAGAGGAGCGTCCCGGCGAGGAGAGGAGTGGCCCGGCGAGGAGAGGAGCGGCCCGGCGTCTCCGCCGGCTTCGGGACCAGCTTCCGTGGAGCAGCTCCGGGCCGTTTACCCAATCGGCCCCAACTCGGCCCTGGAAGTCAGACGCCCGGGCGCCGTCACAGCCGCGGCCGACCCAAAGTGCCTCTCTGCTGGGGAGAGGAGCTCCGCTACGCTCCCATCGAGCTAACTGTGGCTAAGCTGGCAAAAACTGTCAGCTGGTCAGCTGACCCTCCTGGAGACGGGGGAGGAGCTGACTTTATGAAAACACTGGTGGACGAGAAAATACAGCCGAGATGAGCGACCTGTCCGGGGGCGGCCAGAGGCTGGATGCTCTCCCGGGGGGGGGGGGGGGGCTGTGACCTGCTGGTCATCCCGTTCAGACGGTTCTGCTGCATGAACACGTCAGACTCTCCCGTACGGACCGTGTTCTGATGTACGACAGGAAGAAGATCAGACGTGATCAGACGGGTTTTAATCCTGTGAAAGACGACGCTCCAGCTGCGCCGATGGAAACAAACTGCCATGCGGTTGCCGTGCGCTCCCGCCGTGCGCTCTGCCGTGCGCTCCCACCGTGCGCTCCCACCGTGCGCTCCCGCCGTGCGCTCTGCCGTGCGCTCCCGCCGTGCGCTCCCGCCGTGCGCTCCCACCGTGCGCTCCCACCGTGCGCTCCCACCGTGCGCTCCCACAGGCCTCATGGAGGCAGCCGTGCATGCAGCGCTCCAGAAGGCAGGTCGGCCATGTTGTCTGAAATCGGCGGAGAGTCCTCCAGCATCCTTTCACCTGCTGTGTGGAGGTGTGGGGCAACAGCCATAAGAATTGAATACAACCACTTTTTTACATCCAAAAAAGAGCAATAAGAATTGTTCACAAGGCAGGCTATCTCCATCGCACTAATCCCTTATTTTTACTTTCTAAATTATTAAAAGTACATTGTCTTGTAGAATTATATTCTGTACAGTTTATGCTCAAAGCTTTTCATAAATTGTTACCAACTAACATTCAAAACATTTTTCATAAAAGAGACGACTCATATAAATTGAGAGGATTTGGGAACGTTGATGTTCCAATGATCAGAACCACCAGGAGGCGTTTTTCTGTCTGGATGTGGACTTAAAGCCACACTTCAACATTTTGGCAAATTGGCCCGTTTAGCGCAGTTCATTAGTCCTCAGAGCAGCAGACTGACTGTTCCTGTGAGGCGAGCTGTTGTTTATCCAGAGGAGAGTCAGGAAGGTTTTCAGGACGGACACAATGGAAGTGGACGGTATTTTTGTTCCCCCTCGTCAAACTCATCAAATACACAATCCAACAACCCCACAACACTTTGGTGACACGTTATAATCCACACATTCACTACGCTGTGGAATATTGATGCAAAATGACCAGATTGAGTTGTTTATGTGAAGATTGCTGAGACGGAACTACTTACTAAACATGGCGTCTGGGCGTAGTGATTTCAAAAGAAAAAGTAGTTCCCAGTATTTGCTTCAGTGTCGTAACGCTACAGTATTATGTGTTGGTGTTCCACAGCGTAGTGAGTGTGTGGATTATAACGTGTCACCAAAGTGTTGTGGGGTTGTTGGATTGTGTATTTGATGAGTTTGACGAGGGGGAACAAAAATACCGTCCACTTCCATTGTGTCCGTCCTGAAAACCTTCCTGACTCTCCTCTGGATAAACAACAGCTCGAATCACAGAAACAGTCAGTCTGCTGCTCTGAGGACTGAGGAGTTGAGCTCAATGGGCCCATTTGCCAAAATGTTGAAGTGTGGCTTTAAAGCTGGTGTCCGGAGTTTCTGTTTGTTTCCAACGTATGAATCATTTTTCAGCAGAGCTTCAGTGTGTCAGTCTGGTTCATACTACAATATAATATCAGCATAAAGCAATATAAACATTTATTTCTGAGCCCCGCCTTCGTCTCATAGACCCCCATGTTATCCGAAAAAGTGCCGGTCAGCTTCAGCCAATAGGCTTCAAGCTTCCGCCTTGTCCTGCTGTCAGTCAGTGTGGAGCAGCCAGAGAGCACGTCGCTCGCCCAGCAGAGGAGAGTTAGCTCTGCAGCAGATATATCCACCGTCTGCTGAACATCCAGGAAACAGCTCAACATGGAGGATGCTGCAGGACTGGAGGCTCTCATTTTCACCCCACAGATAATACTCGTGCACAATTAAAGGGGCGTGGCTTGGTCGCTCATGAAAGCAGAGGGAGGGCGGAGCCTCCAGACGTTGGATTAAAAAACCTCTCTCTTTCAAAACTCCGGACACGAGCTTTAAGTGATGGAACCGTCTGGGGCTCCAACTAAAGCAATGTCAAGACATTCATCATTTTAAATCTGAGTCACAATACCGAGACGCTCTGGTTTGATTGTGTTCACGCCTGTCTCTTGGCCGTTAGATGTTATGTATCCTTGTGATGTTCTGATTACCTTTGCTGGTAATCTGTTTGCGGTAATCCACCCTTGCGGTATTCCCTTTACCATTGTTGGTATTTAAAATTGTGTATTATTAATTATGAAATGTGTATGTAAATATTTAAAATAGGTATGTGTGTGTGTTTTTCGACATCCATGAATATATAATGCTGTTTTGTGTTGAGGATCTGTTGGGTTGAGAGGATTCATAGAAGCTTTTAAAGGCAATATTGGAGGATGAAATGAATGCTGAATCCTTTTGTTGTCATTTCTGTCTGAATGGCAATTTTACTGCAGAGGAGGTTAAAACAGTCATCAGTAAGACGAAATTAAAGAAAGCAACCGGAATAGATGAGATTTCTGATGAAGTTCTTAAGGCACCAAAATTATTTAAAATTAATCTCAATCTCCTAAATCTTTACCTAAATCATCTAGAAATGACCCCAAATCACCACTCAGTTACTGAGGGATAAGTCTTATCAGTAATGTATATAAACTATCTTCTGCTCTATTCAGTAATAGATTAATTGCCCATCCAGACAGAACTGGCTTGCCTGGAGATGAGCAGAATGGTCTTCGTCAGCAGTGGGCCTGCATAGACCACATTTACTCGGTCACTTCAATCATTAGAACAAGATTTAAAGAAAACAAGTCAACATTTGCATGTTTTATCGACTTCCATAAGGCATTCGACTGGTCCACAGAGAACTTCTAGAATATAGACTCATAAAGTCAGGAATAAACGGTAAATTCTACAAGGCAGTCAAATCTCCTTCTGGAACGCCTGCGGCTTGTGTACAGGTACATAACTTCAGAGCAGGCTGGTTTTCCACACCATCTGGGGTGAGGCAAGGTGACATACTGTCCCCCACGCTGCTCTCTTTTAATACGAGTAGCCAGATCATTGACATAAACACAGAGAATCTTGGTATTAAAATCAACGATATGATTGTCGGCATTCTTTTATATGCGGATGATATCGTTTTATTAGCAGAATGTGAAGAAGATCTGCAGAACATGTTAAATAAGGTGTCAGATTGGTGTTGCACCTGGAGACTTGGGATTAATCAGGAGAAAACACAAATCGTACATTTATAAAACAGAATGTTAAAAGAAACTCATTTGTATTTAAATTTGGTTGAACAGCATTGACATATATAAATGAGTATAAATACCTTGGCCTGACATTGGATGGACATTTGACCTTTAAACCAGCCGTAGGTGTTCTATCTGACTCACCTGGTAGAGCTTTGGGGTCTGTACTGAGCAGAGTTAAGAGCTGTAGAGACCTCGGCTGTGAATCTTTCGCCCATCTGTCCAGAGCCTGCGTATGTTCTGAGGGGTCGGGCTTTTTTTTTTTTTCCCCTTGTCCTGTTCGGCAGCTGGGCGTGCAACACTGTCTGACTGTAGCCTCTGACTGTAGCCTCTGACTGTAGCCTTTCACTGTCCGAACAGATTTTACTGTCAGCAGCAGGACGAGACTGAGTCTCCTCCTGCTGCTGCCTTTATTTAAAGCTGGCATCCGGCATGGCTGAGGACAGGACCGGGACGGAGACGCTCAGAGAGCGAGAGACAGAAAGAGAGAGAGATAAAGAGAGGGAGAAGGGGGGGGGGGGGGGGGGGGGGGGGCACAACCTATGTACAAAGTCACAATACAAAACAGTGTAGTCGACACACCACACACAACCTAGAACAATCCCAAACCTCAATCTAGACAACACCAAAACAGAGCCGACAACCAACACAGAAAACTACAGAACCAGACATACTTTTTTTTTTTTTTTTTTTTTCCGAACCATATTAGTGAACAGACCAGGCCACAGAAATAAAAGGAGGTGTAGGGGAGGAGGGAAATGCAAGGACACCACAAACCCTTCTTTTTTTTTGAATATAGCTAGCAGTAACTATCAGTAACTAGTAGTAACTAGTAGTAACTAGTAGTAACTAGTAGTAAACTCGGGACGTGCATCAAGAGAGGTCTGCTACAGATCACCATTAGTCTAACCACCACAAGAAGACAAGGTAACCCAGTATGTGAAGAGTGATTAAAGATCAGCGTGATCATGTGAATATGATGGTGACAGTGATGGTGATAGTGATCATGCATATATGACCTCTGACCTCTGAGAAGGCCAGAAGCAGGCCAGAGAGGCCCTCAGAGCCCAGACAGCCGGCGGTCATCACAGAGCCCGGATCCAAGCCGCCCCCCCAGGCAGACGCCCCCGCTCCGGTCCAGAAACGGGGCAGAGGAAAGCCCCGGCCGGGGACCCGGCGGCCCCGGGGCCCGGGCCCCGCGGAGCCACGACCGGCAGGAGCCGGTCCGCCCCGGGCGTCCGAGAGCCCAAGGCCCAAGAGCCCAGGAGCCGACCCCCCACCCAGGCGGAGGGCCATGACCCCCCCGGGAGAACCGGCCCACACGGGCGGCTACCCACCCCAGGCCAGTACCCCCCCCAGCGCTCCGGCCACGCCCCCCGAGATCCAGGGCAACTGAGGATGAGATTCATTTCATGTCCCATTGTCCTCTCTCTCTATGATGAACTCAGGAATGTAGTGTTTGAAAACATGAGTTTGTCTTGTAATAATTTGTTTTTCTTAAATGATTACGACAAATTGGAAATATGTTTTAGAAAGGGAGTTTTTCATACAGCCCACTTCATTTGTAAAGCTTGGGAAAAGAGAAAAAATGTGTTGTAAATTTGATTGCACACTATGCAATGCTGAATGTGTTTAGTGTCTCATGAGCCCATGTGGGCCGGGCGCATCGAGCGCATGACACTTCGACAATAACATTCAATTCACTTCAAATTCATAGAAGCAGTTTTTGTTTGAAGATTTCCCTGAGAAAGTAGGGGTGGGGATAAATAAGTCCGTCTTCCCCCACTCCTTTTCCAACATTGGCTTTTTTTTTTCTTTTATGACAAATGTACTAATTTTTATGGTTCAAAATAAATACAGACAAGACATGATGACATTTATGGCCAAACCATCCAACCCTGCCTCCAGAAAACATGTTCAGGAGGAGGAGAGGAGGAGGAGGAGAGGAGGAGAGAAGGAGGAGGAGAGGAGGAGGAGGAGGAGGAGGAGGAGGAGGAGGAGGAGGAGGAGGAGGCGGGAGGAGGAGGAGGAGAGAGGAGGAGGAGGAGAGAAGGCTGAGAGGATGAGGAGGAGAGGAGGAGGAGGAGGAGGAGGAGAGGAGGAGGAGGAGAGGAGGAGGAGGAGGAGAGGAAGGAGGAGGAGGAGGAGGAGAGAAGGAGGAGGAGGATGAGGAGGAGAGGCAGATGAGAGGTAGGAGGAGAGAGGAGAGGAGGAGGAGAGGAGGGGCGGAGGACGAGAGGAGGAGGAGAGAGAGGAGGAGGAGGGAGAGGAGAGGGGAGGAGAGAACGGAGGAGAGAAGGAGGAGAGGAGGAGGAGAGGAGGAGAGAAGGAGGAGGAGGAGAGAAGGAGGAGGAGGAGAGGAGGAGGAGGAGGAGGAGGAGGAGGGAGGAGAGGAGGAGGAGGAGAGGAGGAGAGGAGAGAGGGAGGAGGAGAGGAGGAGGAGAGGAGGAGGAAGGAGGAGGAGGAGAGAAGGAGGAGGAGGAGAGGAGGGAGGCGGAGAAGGAGGAGGAGGAGAGGAGGAGGAGGAGGAGAGGAGGAGGAGAGAAGGAGGAGGAGGAGAGGAGGAGGAGGAGGAGAGAAGGAGGAGAGAGGAGGAGGAGGAGGAGGAGGAGAGAAGGAAGAGGAGGAGGAGGAGGTGAGAGGAGGAGAGGAGGAGGAGAGAAGAGGAGGAGGAAGAGGAGGAGGTGAGAGGAGGAGGAAGAGGAGGAGGAGAGAAGGAGGAGGAGGAGAGAGGAGGAGGAGGAGGAGAGAGGAGGAGGAGGAGGAGAAGGAGGAGGAGGAGAGGAAGAGGAGGAGGAGAGAAGGAGGAGGAGGAGAGAGGAGGAGGAGGGGAGAGAGAGAAAGAGGAGGAGGAGAGGAGGGGGAGAGAAGGAGGAGAGAAGGAGGAGAGGAGGAGAGGAGGAGGATGAGGTGCAGGAGGAGGAGGAGAAGGAGGAGGAGAAGGAGGAGGAGGAGAGAAGGAGGAAATGACGTGAACTCGTTATTGATTTTCCTTGTTCCTACTCGGTTCTGGTTCATGGCGTACCCCCTCCTCCCAGACCAGCTGGGTGCTTCCCTCGCTCCGCTGGTCGCTGATATGAAGACGTTAGCGTTAGCCGCTCTGACTCCGCTGGTCACTGATATGAAGACGTTAGCGTTAGCCGCTCTGACTCCGCTGGTCGCTGATATGAAGACGTTAGCGTTAGCCGCTCTGACTCCGCTGGTCACTGATATGAAGACGTTAGCGTTAGCCGCTCTGACTCCACTGGTCACTGATATGAAGACGTTAGCGTTAGCCGCTCTGACTCCACTGGTCGCTGATATGAAGACATTAGCGTTAGCCGCTCTGACTCCGCTGGTCACTGATATGAAGACGTTAGCGTTAGCCGCTGTGACTCCGCTGGTCACTGATATGAAGACATTAGCGTTAGCCGCTGTGACTCCGCTGGTCGCTGATATGAAGACGTTAGCGTTAGCCGCTGTGACTCCGCGGTCGCTGGATTAGATGAAGAAGTGTACCGAAGTCTGTCTTCAGTGCTGGTCCAGTTCTGAGTGGCCTTCCTTCAGGTCTCTAGTGGACTCTGTAACTGGACCGCAGCTTGGAGGACAGTGTCCCACTCTGACATATTTTAAACCTGCTGTGATCTGCTGACGGGATCTGCTGGCGGGATCTGCTGTGGACTTAACTGGTCCAGTTAGACCTCCAGCAGGATCTCCTCCGGTTGGACTCAGAAGCTTTTTGAATCGGAATAAAAGTCGTGATGTGAGGAAGGAGGGCGAAGCAGAGGTCACTTCAGGTCTTCAGACCCAGACCCTCCAGATCCAGGTCAAAGGGCCTGTGGACCCTGATCTTTCTCGTGAATGCCGACCCCGCCCCCCTTCCTACAGACCTGGGACCAGGAGCAGGTGTTTGTGAAGCCAGGATTCTGTCAGACCCAGAAGGTCTAGATTTGAGTTCACAAGAGGACGACCTGATGGTGACTCAGCTGGATCCAGACCTGATGACTCAGCAGGATCCAGACCTGATGACTCAGCAGGATCCAGACCTGATGACTCAGCAGGATCCAGACCTGTCAGTGACTCAGCAGGATCCAGACCTGGAGACTCGGCATGTGGCCATGGTGTTGTGTCTGTGCTCTGGTGACAGAAGTGTCCTCCTCCTCCGTAGTCCTGGGACGTGTTCTTCCGAAACGCCAACGCCGGCGCCCCCCCAGGCAGCGCCTACCAGTCCCCCCTGGGCCTGGCGTCCAGCCTGGCGTCCAATCAGCTGTCCTCTCTGGTCGGAGCTCAGCCCAACGTGGAGAAACTGGTGGAGGATCACCTGGCAGTGCAGTCCCTGATCAGAGCCTACCAGGTAACACACACACACACACACACACACACACACACACTCACACTCTCAGTCAAGCCCTGTTCCCACTTTAAACCCGCTACACCCGGCTCCTCGTGCAGCGTCAAAGGGTTCAATCGGCACTTCGACCCGGATCCTTCCACCCTGCAGTCCACCCGGGTTTTTACCGGGTCGCTGCTTCCGGCTTTTAGTGGGAGGGACATCCGGGAGCTTACGTGATGACGTCGACGCAGCGCGGCTACGTTAGCGCGCTAGTTGTTGTTTGTGGACACAGCTGAGTAGGGCTGGGCGATATGGCAAAAAAAATGATCACGATTTTTTTTTTCATATCATTCAATCTCGATTATAATCACGATATGTTGTATTGTTTTTAAACCAGTTTTAAAGCATCTGCACTGAAAACTAGAACTATAGAGTAGTTTTATTAACAAACCAAGCAAATAGCAATGCAAATTAAATAATAAAAGCATAGAAAAATATAAGAACAATCTCACTGAACAGTGCAGTAAATGGGAAAAAAAAAATCTAGCACCAAGATAATAAAATCTTGCGATGCAGCGTTTTCTCAGTAAAAGAGAAGAACTGAACGATTGTTAGTTAAAGTGTGACAGTTTCCAGCCCTGAGGATTTTTGTTGCTATAAAAGATTAAAAAACTAAAGAAACCCTCTGGGGATAATGAAGGTGCTTTAGAATGGAAACATTATTTTCAAGTTATGATGCTAAATATGCTGCTGCCATCATTAATGCTTGCATCAAATGTACAAAATTTAAATAATCTAGATTGGACAGATTAGACTTAAAATGTAATGCTGCGTTCACACCGGACGCGTCGCAAGCGTCGTGAGCGGCGCTTTTCTATGCAAAGTCTATGGTGGACGAGCGGCGTGGAGCGGCGGGCGGCGAGGCGGCGCGTCATGAGCGTCGCTTTTCGAGCGTCGACGCCCACGACGCGCGTCCCCGGCATCAGGAGCGTCGTGAGCGTCGCTTTTTGAGAGTTGGGAAAACTGAACTTTCGACGCGCTGCCGCTGGGCGTCAACCAATCAGAGACGATCCCTCCGGTGCTACGTCACTACGAGTGATCCGAGCGCCGATGCGGGCCGGACGGTGTTGCTAACTTGACGACTTTCTCGCTAAATCTGGCGACTTTCCAAAGCCTCTTGGTGACTTTTTTTGTCAAAAGCGACTAGCGACAAACCTAGCGACCTTCTCTGGCGCTCTGGAGACGTGACAGGACGTCTCGCTGCTGTCGTCAATGAGCCCCTCCCCCGTCCCAAAGCTCTCACAGCGGTCAGTCTCAGCAGCGCCCCCTGCTGCAGGCAGAGCAGAGAGGAGCAGACCGGCCAATAGCCACTTTTCCGACGATGGCGCTGTCTAGCTTTATTTAACAAATAAAGCCGAGCCGCTCTGCTGATGCGATCCGCCAGAGCTGGAAACAGAAATCAGCCTCCGGCGCGCCGATAAACTGACGTGTGTCAAGAGCGTCGCGAGCTTTGTGACCACCTGGTGTCAGCGTCGTGCTTGAAGCGTCACAAGCGTCAGCTTCGAGGCGTCCCGAGCGTCGGCGACGCCCGCGACGCGTCCGGTGTGAACGCAGCATAACAGTACATAACTACAATAATATAAAAAAAATAAACAAAAGTAATCGTTTTTCTCCTCTTAGAATGTTGCTCGTATGGTGCAGTGGCCTGAAAAGACGACACTGGAGTCAGTATTCGACGTGCAGTCAATATTCGTGTTAAGATCAATATTCTGGTTTCTGAAACATTTGGAGTAACTCCAGGAGATCCTCTTTCAGACCGCGGCCACAGGCGACGCCATGACTGCAATTGTACTTCATGCCACTAGGTGTGCTGTTTGCATGTTCAACTTTGTTTTACACAGACACCACAGAAGAAGAAGGGTGCTGCAGCGCTGCAGGCTCTCTGCATGCTGTTAGAAGAAGAGCGTTAGCGGCAAGACGTGATAATATGTTCAATGATGCGATGCAGCGTCATTTTCAGTAAAAGAGGAGAACTGAACTGAACGATCGTTAGTTAAACTGTATCACCAGTAGTTCCTGGACTCAAAAGACCAGGTTCCTTGCGGATCGGTGAGCTAGCAGCAGTGAGCTAGCAGCGGTGAGCTAGCAGCAGTGAGCTAGCAGCAGTGAGCTAGCAGCAGTGAGCTAGCAGCAGTGAGCTAGCAGTAGTGAGCTAGCAGCGGTGAGCTAGCAGCGGTGAGCTAGCAGCGGTGAGCTAGCAGCGGTGAGCTAGCAGCGGTGAGCTAGCAGCAGTGAGCTAGCAGCGGAGCGGGTGGAGCAGCCTGTCCTGTCAGCAGCAGCCTGTCCTGTCAGCAGCAGCCTCATCTTCAGAGGAAGACGCCGAGGCAGGGCTGACTTCCTCTGCTTCGCTGCTCCACATTCAGCTCATCCTGTTTACTTCTCAGACAGCTTACAGGCGGAAGCTGAGCAGGAAAAAGTCGACTGTGATTGGCTGTGTTACGCACATTTCTGCCATGTCTGATCGAGTAAACGTGCTCTCAGCTGATCACCGTGATCGACGGGAAATTAATCGAGATCACCAATCACGATCATATAATCGCCCAGGCCTCCCGCTGAGGCTTCCTTCAGGACGACCCAGCAGCGCAGGACGGGAGACCAGACAGCTGCTCTGATCCGGGGGAGGAGACTCGTCTCCAGGGAACGGGGACTCCGCTCCGCTGCAGTGTTTGCTGTCGCTGTGCTCCGTCATGCTGATGATGTCATCAACGTGGGACACCATCAGCTTGGGAAAACGCAGCGACGCGGCTCAGCGGCAGGCGGTCAGACCCGGGTCTGCAGGCGGGGGGAGGAGTCTAGAAGCCGGTTGTTAGCGGGTCAAAAACACGGGTCTACAAGCTAGTTGTAGTGGGAAAAGGGTCACACACACTCACACACACACTCACACTCACACACACTCACAGCCAGGTCACAGCCTCGCCTGCCGTCCTCCTGTCTCCATGACGACGGTCCTCATCAGTGTAAGGTAACCAAAGATCAGTATCAGAGCAGCTGTGTGTGTATATGTGTCTCTCTGCACCCTCCTGTCCCCCCTGCTGTCTGTCCCCATCCTATGTCCCTGTCCCCATCCCCGTCCCTGTCACCATCCCATGTCCCTGTCCCCATCCTGGTCCATGTTTCCGTCCCCTGTCCCCGTCCCCTGCCCCCGTCCCCGTCCCCTGCCCCCGTCCCCTGTCCCTGTCCCC
>NC_043756.1:32593536-32625587 GCF_902148845.1 Salarias fasciatus
CTCCTCCTCCTCTCCTCCTCCTCTCTTCCACCTCCTCCTCCTCTCCTCCACCTCCACCTCCTCTCCTCCTCCTCTCCTCCACCTCCACCTCCTCCTCCTCCTCCACCCTCCTCCACCTCCTCCTCCTCTCTTCCACCCTCCTCCTCCTCTCCTCCTCCTCCTCCTGCCATAGATCCGGGGTCACCATGTGGCCCAGCTGGACCCTCTTGGCATCATGGACGCTGACCTGGACTCCTGTGTCCCCACTGACATTATCACCTCCTCCGACAAGCTGGGTGAGGAGTACCCCCCCCAACCCCCCCCCCCCCCCCCCGGGCCCCCTGGCCCCCCCGGCCCCCGCTCCTCCCACTGCTGCTCCTGCTCCGCGCTGTGGAGACAGACCTGTCCAGCTGTCTGTCCCTCAGGCTGTCCTCAGGCTTCCGCTGTCCTTCATTCAGACGTCTTGGGTTGTTCAGCTGCTGATGGCTTGTTTCCAGGTCCGGGTCCAGTCCGGGTCCAGTCCGGGTCCAGTCCGGGTCCAGTAACTATGGTTGTAGCAGTGGTTCCCAAACGGGGGTATGAGGCCCTCTGGGGGTCCATGATGAGATTTCTAGAACATTTGTAGAACAGTTCAGAATCCTTCATTGAAGATGTTTAGAAGTAGAAGTGAAGTCTTTCAGTCACATGACCACAGAGCCGTTCTCCTGAACCGTCCTGGAACCTTCCACACCTCCATGTAGGACCTGACCTGGATCATTCCGGGCTACGGTCTACGTGGAGAGAACCACTGGTCTACGGTCTCGACAGCAGTTGTTCTCTGATCAAAACCAGACCGGGTTCAGACTAACGGACCCAAGCAAGGCCGACTCCCAGGACGCCTGTAGCTGCTGCACCTGTAGACCTAAGCTTTCTGGACCTGGACCTGGTGCTGTTCTGGACCTGGACCTGGTGCTGTTCTGGACCTGGACCTGGTGCTGTTCTGGACCTGGACCTGGTGCTGTTCTGGACCTGGTGCTGTTCTGGACCTGGTGCTGTTCTGGACCTGGACCTGGTGCTGTTCTGGACCTGGTGCTGTTCTGGACCTGGACCTGGTGCTGTTCTGGACCTGGACCTGTATCTGTTCCTGGACTAGTACCTGTAGCTCAGCGGTGTTCAACCTGTGGCTCTGGGGCCACATGTGGCTCGTCAGTCCCTCGGTAGCGGCTCCAGGAAGCCTTCACAACATGAAACGTGAACATTGAACTTTCTTCTGCAGTGACAGCTCAGTCCTGGTCCAGGTCAGGCCAGGGTCTGTCTCGGGTCACCTGTACCTGTAGCTGTTCCTGGTAGTGACAGCTCAGTCCTGGTCCAGGTCAGACAGGGTCCGTCTCGGGTCACCTGTACCTGTAGCTGTTCCTGGTAGTGACAGCTCAGTCCTGGTCCAGGTCAGACAGGGTCTGTCTCGGGTCACCTGTACCTGTAGCTGTTCCTGGTAGTGACAGCTCAGTCCTGGTCCAGGTCAGACAGGGTCCGTCTCGGGTCAAAGGGGAATCGAAAAAGGTTGTCGTCAAATCAGGAGAACCAGCTGATGGAGATGGAGGGAAAAGGCCAGAAGAGCTGAAGCGCCTGGGGTGTCTGGAGTCTAGAAGAAGAAGTGTGGTTGGAGGAAAGCAGCAGAGCGGGTTCAGAAGAGGTCACAGGGGTTAAACGGCGAACATTTCAAAATGTGTCAAAAACGACGGCTTGAAGGAGGAGCAGGACTGAGGAGCTCCAAATGTAGGAGAGTACTCTGCTCTGAACTCCACTTTAAACTTCTTACATAAATTGTTGCTCCACCGATCTCGGGAGACCTCGGACCAGCCGGGGCGAGGTTCTGGAGGAACCGGGACCCCCAGTGGACAGGTCCCCCGTCCCAGCCTCGCTGGTGGCGTCCAGCAGAAGGGACAGGTCCAGACGGCCGGGGCCGGCTCGGCTACAGGAGTCGCAGGAAGGCGCCGCAGTGCGAGAACCGGCCGCCTCCAGGGCTCCACTCCGGGGGGGCGGGGTCTCCCCCGGCCTCTGGCACTCCCGTGACGACCACAAGGGGGTGCTGTTTTACCCCAGCTTTAAACTTCATGAACACACCCGAACATACAGGCGTGTTTGTGAATCAAAGCCAAAGATAAACTTCTCCAGCTGCTTTGGCCTCGTTTCAGAGGGACAGTTCGGGATTTTTGACATGAATCTGTACGGCGTCCCCGTCAGCGGTGTGGTGCAGTCACACAGACTGACCCCTGACCCCTGACCCCTGACAGCGTCCAGTGAGCGGAGATCCTGTCCGGTTTAGGTCCAGATCAAAGTAGTCCGGAGCTGACTAGTTAAAGCAGCGCGGCGGCCAGCTGGAGGCGTGGAGGGATGTGCAGGGAGAGAAGAAGAGCCGAGCGCTCAGCAGGTTTTCTTTCTCCTGGGAGACGGTTTGTGATGGAAATGTCTCACTCTTCAAACACATGTTGGTTTGAGAAGAAAAACGCTTCATTTTCGGGACCCCGGCAAACTTGCCGAACTACGTTTGTCTAGACCAAAACCGGACAGGATCTCCGCTCACTGGACGCTGTCGGGTCAGGGGTCAGGGGTCAGGGGTCAGGGGTCAGTCTGTGTGAATGAAGTACACTGCTGACGGGGAGGCCGTGCAGATTCATGTCAAAAATCCAGAACTATCCCTTTAGAGGCTCAGTGTTGTTTATGGCCCCGGGAGGCTCCGCCTGACACAGCCTCACTACAACCGCTCTGCTGGTCGTAGAGGCTGTAGAACCCTGCTGTAGCTGGACCTGGACCTGGACCTGGACCTGTAGCTGGACCTGGACCTGGACCTGTAGCTGGACCTGGACCTGTAGCTGTAGCTGGACCTGGACCTGGACCTGTAGCTGGACCTGGACCTGTAGCTGGACCTGGACCTGGACCTGGACCTGGACCTGGACCTGTAGCTGGACCTGGACCTGTAGCTGGACCTGGACCTGTACCTGGACCTGGACCTGGACCTGTAGCTGGACCTGGACCTGTAGCTGGACCTGGACCTGGACCTGGACCTGGACCTGGACCTGGACCTGTAGCTGGACCTGGACCTGTAGCTGGACCTGGACCTGTACCTGGACCTGGACCTGTAGCTGGACCTGGACCTGTACCTGGACCTGGACCTGGACCTGGACCTGGACCTGTAGCTGGACCTGGACCTGTAGCTGGACCTGGACCTGTACCTGGACCTGGACCTGGACCTGTAGCTGGACCTGGACCTGTAGCTGGACCTGGACCTGGACCTGGACCTGGACCTGGACCTGTAGCTGGACCTGGACCTGGACCTGGACCTGTAGCTGGACCTGGACCTGGACCTGGACCTGTAGCTGGACCTGGACCTGGACCTGGACCTGTAGCTGGACCTGGACCTGGACCTGTAGCTGGACCTGGACCTGTAGCTGTAGCTGGACCTGGACCTGGACCTGTAGCTGGACTGGACCTGTAGCTGGACCTGGACCTGGACCTGTAGCTGGACCTGGACCTGTAGCTGGACCTGGACCTGGACCTGACCTGGACCTGTACCGTACTGGACCTGGACCTGTAGCTGGACCTGGACCTGTACCTGGACCTGGACCTGGACCTGTAGCTGGACCTGGACCTGTAGCTGGACCTGGACCTGGACCTGGACCTGGACCTGGACCTGTAGCTGGACCTGGACCTGTAGCTGGACCTGGACCTGGACCTGGACCTGGACCTGTAGCTGGACCTGGACCTGGACCTGGACCTGTAGCTGGACCTGGACCTGGACCTGTAGCTGGACCTGGACCTGGACCTGTAGCTGGACCTGGACCTGTAGCTGGACCTGGACCTGGACCTGGACCTGGACCTGGACCTGTAGCTGGACCTGGACCTGTAGCTGGACCTGGACCTGTACCTGGACCTGGACCTGTAGCTGGACCTGGACCTGGACCTGGACCTGTAGCTGGACCTGGACCTGGACCTGGACCTGTAGCTGGACCTGGACCTGGACCTGGACCTGTAGCTGGACCTGGACCTGGACCTGGACCTGTAGCTGGACCTGGACCTGGACCTGTAGCTGGACCTGGACCTGTAGCTGGACCTGGACCTGGACCTGGACCTGTAGCTGGACCTGGACCTGGACCTGTAGCTGGACCTGGACCTGGACCTGTAGCTGGACCTGGACCTGGAGCTGTAGCTGTAGCTGGACCTGTAGCTGGACCTGGACCTGGACCTGGACCTGGACCTGTAGCTGGACCTGGACCTGGACCTGTAGCTGGACCTGGACCTGTAGCTGTAGCTGGACCTGGACCTGTAGCTGGACCTGGACCTGGACCTGGACCTGTAGCTGGACCTGGACCTGTAGCTGTAGCTGGACCTGGACCTGTAGCTGGACCTGGACCTGTAGCTGGACCTGGACCTGTAGCTGGACCTGGACCTGTAGCTGGACCTGGACCTGGACCTGTAGCTGGACCTGGACCTGTAGCTGGACCTGGACCTGGACCTGTAGCTGGACCTGGAGCTGTAGCTGTAGCTGGACCTGGACCTGTAGCTGGACCTGGACCTGTAGCTGGACCTGGACCTGGACCTGTAGCTGGACCTGGAGCTGTAGCTGTAGCTGGACCTGGACCTGGAGCTGTAGCTGTAGCTGGACCTGTAGCTGGACCTGGACCTGGACCTGGACCTGGACCTGTAGCTGGACCTGGACCTGGACCTGTAGCTGGACCTGGACCTGTAGCTGTAGCTGGACCTGGACCTGTAGCTGGACCTGGACCTGGACCTGGACCTGTAGCTGGACCTGGACCTGTAGCTGTAGCTGGACCTGGACCTGTAGCTGGACCTGGACCTGTAGCTGGACCTGGACCTGGACCTGTAGCTGGACCTGGAGCTGTAGCTGTAGCTGGACCTGGAGCTGTAGCTGTAGCTGGACCTGGAGCTGTAGCTGTAGCTGGACCTGGACCTGGAGCTGGACCTGGACCTGTAGCTGTAGCTGGACCTGGAGCTGTAGCTGTAGCTGGACCTGGACCTGTAGCTGTAGCTGGACCTGAACCTGGAGCTGTAGCTGGACCTGGACCTGGAGCTGGATTTGTGTCTGTAACTGGAGCTGTGTTATGTGTAGCTGCGGTACTTTTAGCTGCTGAGGCGCTGTAGTTGAGGCACGACAGCTGTGGGGCTGTAGCTGAGGTGCTGTAAAGTGGGCGGAGTTGTGGTGCTGTAGCAGTGAAGCTGTAGCTATAGTGCTGTCGCTGTGGTGATGTAGGTCTAGTGCTGTAGCTGAGGCATGTAGCTATAGTGCTGTAATTGAGGCATGTTGCTGTGGCGCTGTATCTGTGGCACTGTAGTTGAGGCACTGTAGTTGAGGCATGTAGCTGTGGGACTGTAATTGAGGTGTTGTAGTTGAGGCATGTAGCTCAGGCGCTGTAGCTGTGATGCTGTAGCTGTGGCGCTGTAGCTATAGCGCTGTGGCGCTGTAGCTATAGCGCTGTAGCTGTGGTGCTGTAGCTGTGGCGCTGTAGCTATGGTGCTGTAGTTGAGGCATGTAGCTGTGGCGCTGTAGCTGCGGCACTGTAGCTGCGGCGCTGTAGTGCTGTAGCTGTGGCGCTGTAGTTGAGGCATAGCTGTGATACTGTAGTTGAGGCACTGTACCTGTGGTGCTGTAGCTATAGCGCTGTAGCTGTGGTGCTGTAGTTGAGGCATGTAGCTGTGACGCTGTAGCTGTGACACTGTAGCTGTGGCGCTGTAGCTATAGCGCTGTAGCTGTGGTGCTGTATGTGTCCTGCTGTAGTCCATTGTTCTGGGTCTGCTGGCTGCAGGAGACTAACAGTGTTTCCGGGTGTTTCTCCCTGTGCTGCCCCCTGCTGGTGACCAGACCTGGCAGTGTTCCAGGACAGGCTGAGAGTTCTCACGGTGGGAGGTAGGACCCTGTAGTCCGTCCCCGTCCCTTTCCTCTGCAGCAGCTCGGTGGTCCAGGACCTGGTCCACACCCCATTCCAGGACCCTGTCCAGGACCCGGTCAACCGCCGGGCTGAGACCCCCTGGAACAGGTCCCAGACTGGTTCCATGGCCCGGTCCAGGACCCCCTGGAACAGGTCGAAGACTGGTTCCATGGCCCGGTCCAGGACCCCCTGGAACAGGTCCCAGACTGGTTCCATGGCCCGGTCCAGGACCCCCTGGAACAGGTCGAAGACTGGTTCCATGGCCCGGTCCAGGACCCCCTGGAACAGGTCCCAGACTGGTTCCATGGCCCGGTCCAGGACCCCCTGGAACAGGTCCCAGACTGGTTCCATGGCCCGGTCCAGGACCCCCTGGAACAGGTCCCAGACTGGTTCCATGGCCCGGTCCAGGACCCCCTGGAACAGGTCGAAGACTGGTTCCATGGCCCGGTCCAGGACCCCCTGGAACAGGTCCCAGACTGGTTCCATGGCCCGGTCCAGGACCCCCTGGAACAGGTCCCAGACTGGTTCCATGGCCCGGTCCACACCCTGGTCCAGGTCTGGTCTTGTACAGTGAGGCCTCACCCACCTCTCCAGTAACCACTGCCCACCTCCCAGTTTCCATGGAAACAGTCTTCTGTTCATCAGTGATCAGCGAGTGTCTGGGGTCAGATTACTGTTCAGGTGTAATCAGATTACAACGATACTTTCTCTGCCATGCCGTGAGCCTCTGGCAGCAGGGGACGCCGTCCTGCAGGACCGCCGGGGGACAAGTGTTCAGTCGCCTCAAGGGGAGAGCGACTGCTGCTGCAGAGGAAACCTACACACACACACACACACACACACACACACACACACACACACACACACACACACACACACCCTTACTTTAACATGTTTCAAGTTTCTTCTAAGCTCCCTCTGCCCTCTGGCGACGTGTTTCAGAGATTAGCTGCAGACGGAGGGTAAAGTGTGTGTGTGTGTGTGTGTGTGTGTGTGTGTGTGTGTGTGTGTGTGTGTGTGTGTGGTTCTTCCGTTATCGTCTGGATTGAAACTGAGGAGTAATGAGCTTCCTGCTCGCTGCAGACGGGCTCTCGGTTCTGATTGGCCGGCCAGGCTGTTCTCCTCTTGTGATTGGCTGAGCTCGCTGTCAGTCTGATCCGGCTGTGTGGATTGGCAGGAGTTCTTTGCCCCGTCCAGCCCCCTACTGCCCCCTGGTGTCTGAATGAACAAACAGGCGAGAAGTCGGCTCACCACCTGCTTCCTGTCAGCTCGTCCAATCACCAGCCGGCCTGCAGCTGATTGGACGAGCTGAACGCAGCAGTGTGGTCAGAGCTAACAGAGCTAACAGAGCTAACAGAGCTAACAGAGCTAACAGAGCTAATTGCTTGAACAGTGACAACCTGTGATAAACAGAGCTAACGCTAACACCACTAATAATGCTAACAGCGCTAACTGCTCAAGCAGTGCTAACAGCTATAGCAGAGCTAACAATGCTTACAGGACTAACAGCTGTAATAATGCTAACGGTGCTAACTGCTAACAGGCAGTTTCAGTTTGATGGAGAAACTTTGACCAGAAACTGGAAAACGTGGTGAAGTGAGAGAACGTGATGTGGAACCGCGGATTAGCCATGCTAATGGCTAACTTCCTCCTGATGCCTCCACCTGCCTCCACCCCCACCTGCCCCCTGACCTGCCTCCACCCCCACCTGCCCCCTGACCTGCCTCCACCTCCACCTGCCCCCTGACCTGCCTCCACCTCCACCTGCCCCCTGACCTGCCTCCACCTCCGACCACCCCATCTTCCCCGCTCTACCTGCTCCCTCTCGACTGACTGAACCACCGTCTGATGGTCTGTCTGTCTGACTGACCGGCCGTGTGATTGGCTGTCCGACTGACTGGCCAACCGCGTGTGAGGGATGGGCCTGCCTGCCTGCCTGCTGCTGACCTCTGACCTCTGTGTGACCTCTGCATGTTGTGTGTCGTTCCTTGGTGCGGCTGCGTCCCGTGGTGCATCGTGGGACTGCAGGGTTCTACGGGCTGGAGGAGTCGGACCTGGAGAAGGTCTTCCGCCTCCCGACGACGACCTTCATCGGCGGCTCGGAGAGCGCTCTGCCGCTCAAGGAGATCATCCGCCGACTGGAGGTACGGACACCGCCGAGACGCGGGCCCCGTTGCCACGGAGACGCGGGCCCGTGGCCCGGTTGCCACGGAGACGCGGGCTGACGCTGTCCCGTCCCTGCAGATGGCGTACTGCCAGCACATCGGCGTGGAGTTCATGTTCATCAACGACCTGGAGCAGTGCCAGTGGATCCGACAGAAGTTCGAGACTCCGGACGTCATGAAGTTCACCCTGGAGGACAAGAGGACACTGCTGGCCCGCATGGTCCGCTCCACCAGGTGGAGACAGAGGGACAGAGACACAGACGGACAGACAGACAGAGGGGAGGCTGCAGGAGGGGGGCAGAGAGACCAGGCTTAAGGACAGAAGAGAACAGCTCAGCGCCTCTAAACAGACAGGCTGTGTGTGTGTGTGTGTGTGTGTGTGTGTGTGTGTGTGTGTGTGTGTGTCTAGGTTCGAGGAGTTCCTCCAGAAGAAATGGTCTGCTGAGAAGCGTTTTGGTCTAGAAGGTTGTGAGTCTCTGATTCCGGCTCTGAAAACCATCATTGATTATTCGTCGGAGAACGGAGTGGAGAACGTCATCATGGGCATGCCGCACAGGTAGCACACACACGCCGCCAGAGAGAGAGAGAGAGAGAGAGAGAGAGTGTGTGTGTGTTTGTGTGTGTTCCACTCTCACCTCTCTGTTTTTCAGAGGTCGTCTCAACGTCCTGGCGAACGTGATTCGTAAAGAATTGGAACAGATTTTCTGTCAGTTCGACTCCAAGCTGGAAGCTGCTGACGAGGTACCTGGACAGCCTGCGTCCTGTCCTCCACCGTGTCACTTCCTGTCCTCTATCACGTCTGTCCTCTACCAAAGCACTTCCTGCCCTCCACCAAGTCACTTCCTGCCCTCCACCAAGTCACTTTCTGTTTTTAAGTTACTTCCTCTTCTCTACACATCACTTCTTCTCCTCCTTGTCACTTCCTGTCCTCACCGTGTCACTTCCTGTCCTCCATCGTGTCACTTCCTGTCCTCCACCGTCACTTCCTGTCCTCCATCATGTCACTTCCTGTCCTCCATCGTGTCACTTCCTGTCCTCCACCGTCACTTCCTGTCCTCCATCGTGTCACTTCCTGTCCTCCACCGTCACTTCCTGTCCTCCATCATGTCACTTCCTGTCCTCACCGTGTCACTTCCTGTCCTCACCGTCACTTCCTGTCCTCCATCGTGTCACTTCCTGTCCTCGCCGTTTCACTTCCTGTCCTCTACTGTCACTTCCTGTCCTCCACCAAGTCACTCGGTGCGTTCACGATGGCAAAGCCAGAGGTAGGCGGAGCTAGACGAAGCAGACGGCGCCGTGGGCGGAGCTATCAGTCAGCCTCCCACTGGGACAGCCCTGGGTTCTCCATGTCTGTTTCTCATGACTCCACCGTGGGGGGGTTCACAGGCCCGGCGTCAGGGGGTCAGTAGGGGGCAATGCCCCCGCCTGTGCCTCCTTGCCCCCCCTGGCTGTCAGAGGGGTCTTTTTCCTAAAGTTTTTTCCTGAACATTCCAACAGAAAGAGGAGCTGCAGGTCTGAAGCAGAGAGCTGCTGCTTCTGTCTGCTGCTCTGCTGCTGCTGGTGCTTTTCACAGTGTGGTTCACGATCATATGTTGCTGGACATGGTGGAACAGGTCTCTGGTCTGTGGATTCTGTTGTTGTGTTGCTCCGTTGCATTTTCGCCACCTTTGCGCCCCCCCCCCCCCCCCCCCCCCCCCCCCCCCCACCCCCCCCCACCCCGGGCTGGAGCCGGGACTGGGTGTGTATTTATGCAAATGAAGCGTGTTGTCATTGAGGAGAGGGCTGGGGTCCAATCCCCGGCCGGTCTGAACCGGAGCGCTGGGCCAGGCAGGGCGAGTTGCTCTCCAGCAGCTCACAGCGGCTCCTCTCGGCCTGGTCACAATCTTCCTGTGGAATGTATTGTGTGTGTTGTTATTGTCTTCTAATGTGGTGTCGGCTCGTGTTTGAATGCGTTTGAGAGTGTGTTTGGACAGCCAATGGCTTACTGAAACAACAACATGCATTTATTTCTGCATGTTTCATTGATCATCTTCGCCAAGACGATTTGATGTAAGGTTTTTTGTAGGAAAAAGGGCGTTATATCTGGTCAAAACAAGATTGTTTGAATTTTAGGAGCTTCATTTTCAAAGGAAATCAGAAATATATTGAAATACTGTGATGTTCTTTGATAATGGATGTGATTACTTTTATTTTGCAGGTTGTTTCGTGCAAATTCGAGCTGTGGGGGCCGAGCTGTGTTCCGCGAAGCTGGAAGCTCAACTCGTTATATATTTCTCTATTTCAGCTGATTTTTGACTTAATGGAGACTTATTTTTTTAAATAAGCACAATATAAGCCAAGGCCATGTCTAAAATATATCTATTATGGTATTGGATCAGTTTCTGACCAAAAATAGCATCAGCAATATACTATCTATGAAGTTACAAAGGCTGAACTAATATAGTATCTCCATGTCCAGAATTTCCGGTCGTGTCCGTACCCCTATCCAGTTCCTCATTCCTACTATGTATTTGGCTTGAGCTGAATGTTCTATTTTATATACCTGGGTAGCACTATTTGAACGATGATATGTTGTGGATATAGTGCACACAATTAATATTACAACAGCTGCAAATGGGATCTGTAGTTTGCAGTTGTCGTGTCCGTCCCCCATGTAGTGTCCATACCCTCGCATTTTGTTATTCCACTTAGAAGTTGAAATTCTTGATATTATTGGAACATGTGAGCATGTTGAAAAGGGGTGTATTTATCTACAACTCTCAAGACAACATATTTGCCTAAAAGTACATCTTTTACCCACAGAAAACTAACACAGAGAATCGAAGCAAGGACTTTGAATTCCAAAATTCCTCTTTTTGAATAACTCGCATAATGCTACGGGAACATTCTCATTTGGTAAATTTGGTAATGGTAATTGCCAGATAATTTAAACAACCATTTCAGTGACTTTATGTTATTTCACTGCACTACCAGTTAGAGGTCGACCGATTCATCGGATTGGCCGATTCATCGGCCCAATAGGACGTTTTACAAACTTCTGAGTGTCAAGATTTCAGAAATAATGCAGTTGTTGTTCATTTGATACAAATCAGTTAAGAAACATAAATTACAGCAATCCAGCAATGTGCAAATTGTATGTGCAGACATTTATATTAAGTTTGCAGAAAAGATCATTTATTTTCCACATATTTCATCACATTTGCACGTTATAGAGTCTTTTGTGGTCATTTGATGGGCAATAAAGCAGAGTTCTGTTCATATATTTTACTAAATTAAACAAACAACTGAGTTTATTAAGTTGTAGTGATGCTCTTCATCCGTTTTAAGTCTTGTTATGCTATCCAGGTCATGCTAATGTAGAGTCCAGACCCCATTTTACCTCGACATCTTTAACTGATCACCATTTTACTACCAAATAAGATTACTGGATGAATTTTTTTGCATCTGATTGCTCGAAAACTGTAGTATAGTGAAAATAAAAATTGGCACAGTTTGTTGAGGCTGAATTTTTCAGTCTGCTGTCCACCTGGAGTCAATGCTGATTGTGACCAGGCCGTCTGGGACCCACCTGGTTCGGGTCTCGCCAGTCTTCGACGCCCTACGTAGGTCCTACGTATCAGTGACCCGGGCCACATCTGGGCGGGGCGGCTCAGAAGTCTTGAAGGTCTGCCTCTGGCTTTCTCACGTCCAACGCACCTACTTCCTTTCCTTGAGTTACTTCCTCTTCTCTACACATCACTTCTTCTCCTCCTCACTTCCTGTCCTCCGTCGTGTCACTTCCTGTCCTCCGTCGTGTCACTTCCTGTCCTCCGTCGCGTCCCTTCCTGTCCTCACTCGGCTGCGGTCCCCTCAGGGTTCTGGAGACGTGAAGTACCACCTGGGCATGTACCACCGGAGGATCAACCGGGTGACAGACCGGAACATCACGCTGTCTCTGGTGGCCAACCCGTCCCACCTGGAGGCCGTGGACCCCGTGGTCCAGGGCAAGACCAAGGCCGAGCAGTTCTACTGCGGAGACAACGACGGCAAGCGGGTCAGTCTGTTACCGTGGCAACGGGCCGTCCAGGACCTGTTTTGCAGGTTCTCCCCGAGAGTCCCTGTCCGACTGTTGTCTGTTCGTCTGTAGTCTGTCCGTTTGTCCGTCTGTACTCTCCGTCTGTCTGTAGCTTCTGTCTGTCTGTAGTCTCTGTCTGTCTGTAGTCTCTGTCTGTCTGTAGTCTTTGTCTGTCTGTAGTCTCTGTCCGTCTGTAGTCTTTGTCCGTCTGTAGTCTCTGTCTGTCTGTAGTCTTTGTCTGTCTGTAGCCTCTGTCCGTCTGTAGTCTCCATCCGTCGGTAGTTTCTGTCCGTCTGTAGTCTCCGTCCAGTTCTTGTCTCTGCCGTCTGCAGTGTGTGTTGCGGTTAACTGTGATGGCTGTGTGTGTGTGTGTGTGTGTGTGTGTGTGTGTGCGTGCGTGCGTGCGTGCGTGCGTGCGTGCGTGCGTGCGTGCGTGCGTGCGTGCGTGCGTGCGTGTGTGCGTGCAGGTCATGTCCATCCTGCTGCACGGAGACGCGGCGTTCGCCGGTCAGGGCATCGTGTATGAGACCTTCCACCTGTCCGACCTGCCGTCCTACACCACGCACGGCACCGTGCACGTGGTGGTCAACAACCAGGTGAGGCCCCGCCGCGTCCGCCGCCGCCGCGGCGGGCGGAGCTGGCCGTGACCCGCCTCCCTGCGCCCGCAGATCGGATTCACCACCGACCCCCGCATGGCGCGCTCGTCGCCGTACCCCACCGACGTGGCGCGCGTCGTCAACGCGCCCATCTTCCACGTCAACGCCGACGACCCCGAGGCCGTCATCTACGTCTGCAAGGTGGCGGCCGAGTGGAGGGCCACCTTCCACAAGGACGTGGTGGTGGACCTGGTGAGAGGGGCGGGGCCTGGAGGGGGAGGGGGCTGGAGGGGGCGGGGCCTGGAGGGGGAGGGGGCTGGAGAGGGGAGGGGGCAGGGCCTGGAGGGGGAGGGGGCGGGGCCTGGAGGGGGAGGGGGCGGGGCCTGGAGGGGGAGGGGGCGGGGCCTGGAGGGGGAGGGGGGTGGTCCTCCGGTGGTCCTCTGGTGGTCCGTGTGGTCCTCCGGTGGTCCTCTGGTGGTCCTCTGGTGGTCCTCTGGTGGTCCTCCGGTGGTCCTCTGGTGGTCCTCCGGTGGTCCTCTGGTGGTCCTCTGGTGGTCCTCCGGTGGTCCTCTGGTGGTCCTCCGGTGGTCCTCCGGTGGTTCTGCGGTGGTTGTGACGGCGGGTTCTGCGGTTCTGCGGTGCTGCAGGTGTGCTACCGCCGGATGGGCCACAACGAGATGGACGAGCCGATGTTCACGCAGCCGCTGATGTACAAGCAGATCAAGAAGCAGAAGCCGGTGCTGCTCAAGTACGCCGAGAAGCTGATCGCCGAGGGCGCCGTGAGCCGCCAGGAGTACGAGGTAACGCCCCGTCCCGGTGCCGGTCCCGGTGCCGGTCCCAGACCCGGTCCCAGACCCGGTCCCAGACCCGGCAGCCAATGGGAACGCTGCTCCCTTCCAGGAGGAGATCGCCAAGTACGACAAGATCTGCGAGGAGGCGTACGCCCGGTCCAAAGACGAGAAGATCCTCCACATCAAGCACTGGCTGGACTCGCCCTGGCCCGGTGGGTGGAGGTGGGGGGGTGGGGGTGGCAGAGGGGCCTGGGGGGGGGACCTCTGGGGCTTTGTGTTCGGGCCGGGGGTCTGATTTGTAGTGATTAGACGTGTTAAAAGAAGGAACCTTGGAAACCAAAAGCCTCCTCCTCCTCCTCCTCCTCCACCCCTCCCCCTCTCCTCCTCCTCCACCCCTCCCCCTCGCCTCCTCCTCCACCCCTCCTCCACCCCCCACCCCCCCCCCCCAGGTTTCTTCACTCTGGACGGTCAGCCCAAGTCCATGACGTGTGCCTCCACCGGCCTGACGGAGGAGAACCTCCATCACATCGGTCAGGTGGCGTCTTCGGTTCCTGTGGAGGACTTCACCATCCATGGAGGTCAGAGCAACACCCCCCCCCCCCCCCCCCCCCCCCCTTTCCCCCCCTGCCTCCACCCACCGGTCTGCTCCACCAGGTCAGAGCCGCATCCTGAAGGCCCGGGCAGAGATGGTCCGGAATCGAACCGTGGACTGGGCCCTGGCGGAGTACATGGCCTTCGGCTCGCTGCTCAAGGAGGGGATCCACATCCGGCTGTCGGGCCAGGACGTGGAGCGCGGGACCTTCAGGTGACTGACCCCCACCTTCTGGTTCGGACCGGTTCTGACCCACACGTTCCGGTTCTGGCCCAAGACTCTGGGTTCTCTGTGTCCTCAGCCACCGCCATCATGTCCTCCACGACCAGAACGTGGACAAGAGGATCTGCATTCCCATGAACCACCTGTCCCCGGACCAGGCGCCCTACACCGTCTGCAACAGCTCTCTGTCCGAGTACGGCGTCCTCGGTGAGTCCGGCAGGTCACCTGACCACCAGGTCACCCTGCACTGAGTGTCCCCTCGTCCCGGTCGGACACGGTCTGACCCAGTCTGACCCGGTCCCTTAGTCCCGGTGGGACCCGGTGGGACCCGGTGTGACCCGGTCTCCGTGTCTCCTGTCCCCAGGCTTCGAGCTGGGCTTCGCCATGGCCAGCCCCAACGCCCTGATCCTGTGGGAGGCCCAGTTCGGGGACTTCCACAACACGGCGCAGTGCATCATCGACCAGTTCATCTGCCCGGGCCAGGCCAAGTGGGTCCGGCAGAACGGCATCGTGCTGCTGCTGCCGCACGGCATGGAGGGCATGGTGAGGCCCGCCGCGCGCTACAGCGCGACACAGCGCGACACAGCCGCCCCGCCAGGGCGCTACACCGTTAACACCGCTACACCGCCAGGACGCTGCACCACCACGACACAGCTACACCGCCAGGACACGACACAGCTACACCGCCAGGACGCGACACAGCTACACCGCCAGGACGTTACACCGCGACACAGCTACACTGCCAGGACGTTACACCGCAACACCACTACACCGCCAGGACGCTGCACCACCACGACACAGCTACACCGCCAGGACACGACACAGCTACACCACCAGGACGCGACACAGCTACACCGCCAGGACGCGACACAGCTACACTGCCAGGACGTTACACCGCGACACAGCTACACTGCCAGGACGTTACACCGCAACACAGCTACACTGCCAGGACGCTACAACGCTAACACCACTACACCGCCAGGACGCTGCACCACCACGACACAGCTACACCGCCGGGATGCGACACAGCCACCCCGCCAGGGCGCTACACCGTTAACACCGCTACACCGCCAGGACGCTACACCACCACAACACAGCTGCACCGCCAGAACACTAGACCGCGACACAGCTACCCCACCAGGATGCTACAACACAGCTACAGCGCGACCCAGCTACCCCGCCAGGACGCTGCAACGCTTACACCGCCAGGACGCTACACCACCATGACACAGCTACACTGCCAGAACACTAGACCGCGAAACAGCTACACCGCCAGGACGTTACACCGCGACACAGCTACCCAACCAGGATGCTACAACACTAACACCGCTAAAGCACAACACAGCTACAGCGCGACCCAGCTACCCCACCAGGACGCTGCAACGCTTACACCGCCAGGACGCTACACCGCTAATACCATGACACAGCTACACCGCCAGGACGCTACACCACGACACAGCTACACCGCCAGGACTTTACACCGTGACACAGCTACCCCGCCAGGATGCTACACCGCCAGGACACTACACCGCTAACACCGCAGGACAAAACACCGCGACACCGCCAGGACGCTACAACGCTAACACCGCGACACAGCTACACCGCCAGGACGCTACAACGCTAACACCGCGACACAGCTACACCGCCAGGACGCTACACCTCCAGGACGCTACACCGCCAGGACACTACACCGCTAACACCGCAGGACAAAACACCGCGACACCGCCAGGATGCTACAACGCTAACACCGCGACACAGCTACACCACCAGGACACTACAACGCCAACACCGCGACACAGCTACACCGCCAGGATGCTACACCGCTAACACCGCCAGGACACTACACCGTTAACACCACTACACCGCCAGGACACTACACCACCACGACACAGCTACACTGCCAGGACGCTGCAACGCTAACACCGCGACACCGCAAGGCCGCTACACCACTAACACCGCGACACAGCTACACCACTACACCCCGAGGACGCTACACCACTAAAACCGCGACACAGCTACACCACTACACCCCGAGGACGCTACACCACTAACACCGCCAGGACGCTACACCGTCACACCACAACACAGCTACACTGCTACACGGCCACACCGCGACACAGCTACACCGCTACACCATGGCGCAGCTACACCGTTAGACTGCTACACTGTGACACAGCTACATTGCTATACAGCCACATTCTTATATACAGCCACAACGCTACAACTCGACGCAGCTACACCGCTGAACTGCTATATGGCCACACTCTTATACAGCTACACCGCTAGGCAGCTACACGGCTGTGGTTGGGGGTTCCTCAGGGTTCTGGTCTGGGGTCCTGGTTCCGGGGGTGACCTGTCCTCGCTGTGGTTTTGTCTTCAGGGTCCAGAACATTCCTCGGCTCGGCCTGAAAGGTTCCTGCAGATGTGTAACGACGACCCAGATGTGATGCCAGTGAGACGCAGTGACACTCTCTCACTCTCACTCTCTCACCCACTCACTCCTCACTATCTCACTCCTCACCCTCTCACTCTGACTGTTGCTCCTCCCCTCCAGAACATCTCGGAGGACTTCGCCGTCCGCCAGCTGTACGACTGTAACTGGATCGTGGTGAACTCTTCCTGTCCTGGAAACTACTTCCACGTCCTGCGAAGACAGATCCTGCTGCCCTTCAGGAAGCCGGTAGGACCAGGACCCCTCCCAGACCCCCGCAGACCCCCACAGTCCCCCTCAGCCCCCACAGTCCCCCGCAGACCCCCACAGTCCCCCTCAGCTCCCACAGTCCCCCGCAGACCCCCTCAGCCCCCACAGTCCCCCCCAGACCCCCGCAGTCCCCCTCAGCCCCCTACAGTCCCCCGCAGACCCCCTCAGCCCCCACAGTCCCCCCAGACCCCCGCAGTCCCCCTCAGCCCCCCACAGTCCCCCACAGACCCACCCAGACCCTCAGATGGTTGTGGTTGCCGGGGTTCCTGACGACAGACTCTTTGTGTTCCAGCTCATCGTTTTCACCCCCAAGTCTCTGCTGCGCCACCCGGAGGCTCGAGCCAGCTTCGACCAGATGCTGCCTGGTAACACTGCTAATGCTAAAGCTAAAGCCACCTGATGACACTGCTAACGCTAATGCTACCTGGTGACACTGCTAATGCTACAGCTAAAGCCACCTGATGACACTGCTAAAGCTAAAGACACCTGATGACACTGCTAATGCTAAAGCTAATGCTACCTGGAGACACTGCTAATGCTAAAGCTAATGCTACCTGGTGACACTGCTAATGCCACCTGATGACACTGCTAAAGCTAATGCTACCTGGTAACACTGCTAATGCTAAAGCTAATGCTACCTGGTGACACTGCTAATGCTAAAGCTAATGCCACCTGATGACACTGCTAATGCTAAAGCTAATGCCACCTGATGACACTGCTAAAGCTAATGCGACCTGGTGACACTGCTAATGCCAAAGCTAATGCTACCTGGTGACACTGCTAATGCCACCTGATGACACTGCTAAAGCTAATGCTACCTGGTGACACTGCTAATGCTAAAGCTAATGCCACCTGATGACACTGCTAAAGCTAATGCTACCTGGTGACACTGCTAATGCTAAAGCTAATGCCACCTGATGACACTGCTAAAGCTAATGCTGCCTGGTGACACTGCTAATGCTAAAGCTAATGCCACCTGATGACACTGCTAAAGCTAATGCTGCCTGGTAACACTGCTAATGCTAAAGCTAATGCCACCTGATGAAACTGCTAAAGCTAATGCTACCTGGTGACACTGCTAATGCTAATGCCACCTGATGACACTGCTAATGCTAAAGCTAATGCTACCTGGTGACACTGCTAATGCTAAAGCTAATGCCACCTGATGACACTGCTAAAGCTAATGCTACCTGGTGACACTGCTAATGCTAAAGCTAATGCTACCTGGTGACACTGATAATGCTAAAGCTAATGCTACCTGGTGACACTGCTAATGCTAAAGCTAATGCCACCTGATGACACTGCTAAAGCTAATGCCACCTGATGACACTGCTAAAGCTAATGCTACCTGGTGACACTGCTAATGCTAAAGTTAATGCTACCTGGTGACACTGCTAATGCTAAAGCTAATGCCACCAGATGACACTGCTAAAGCTAATTCTACCTGGTGACACTGCTAATGCTAAAGCTAATGCCACCTGATGACACTGCTAAAGCTAAGGCTAATGCTGCCTGGTAACACTGCTAATGCTAAGGCTAATGCCACCTGATGACACTGCTAAAGCTAATGCTACCTGGTGACACTGCTAATGGTAATGCTACCTGGTGACACTGTTAATGCTAAAGCTAATGCTACCTCGTGACACTGCTAATGCTAAAGCTAACATTGCCTGGTGAGCCTTCAGACCCGTGAAGCTAATGCTAATGCTAATGGCTGTGCAGGGACCCACTTCCAGAGGCTGATCCCCGATGAGGGTCCGGTCTCGCAGCGTCCCGAGGACGTCCGGCGTCTGATCTTCTGCACCGGGAAGGTTTACTACGAGCTGACCAAAGAGAGGCGGAGCCGCGGCCTGGACGCCACCGTGGCCATCGCCCGCATCGAGCAGGTACAGGTCCAGGTCCAGGTCCACACCTGGCCCCCCCAGACCAGAGCAGCAGCCTGTAGCGGCAGACAAGTCCTGCATGGTCCTGACTCGGGGGTCCAGGGCTGGACACTCAAGAACCGGGTTCACCTCATTCCCCTCGTCCCTCTGGTCAGACGAGGAGGAAACATTAATGTTGACCCGGTCCGGTCCTGACCCGGTCCGGCCCTGACCCGGTCCTGACCCGGTCCGGCCCTGACCCGGACCGGGTGGTCCGGCCCTGAGCCGGTCCGTTTCTGACCCGGTCCTGACCCGGTCCGGCCCTGACCCGGTCCGTTTCTGACCCGGTCCTGACCCGGTCCGGCCCTGACCCGGTCCTGACCCGGTCCGGACCCGGGCGGTCAGTGGGCGGGGCCTCAGGCTCACCTGTGCGGTCCCGCAGCTCTCTCCGTTCCCGTTCGACCTGGTGAAGGCGGAGTCGGAGCGGTTCTGCAACGCCGACCTGGTCTGGTGCCAGGAGGAGCACAAGAACCAGGGCTACTACGACTACGTCAAGCCCCGCATCAGGACCACCATCCAGAGAGCCAAGCCCGTCTGGTACACACACACCCTCACACACACACACACTCTCCTCAGGGGACAGGCGTGACTCCGCCCCCTCCCTCCCCTCAGGTATGCTGGGCGGGGCCCGGCGGCCGCTCCGGCCACCGGCAACAAGAACACACACCTGGTGGAGCTGCGGCGCTTCCTGGACACGGCCTTCGACCTGGAGGCCTTCAGAGACCAGGTCTGACCGGAGACCTGGGAGGGACCTGCAGCGCCTGAACGCTCCGCCACACACACACACACACACACACACACAGATGCTGTTTGTTACTCTTTACTTTACTCCTTTGGCCCCGCCCCGCCCCCCCCCCCCCCCCCCCCCCCCCCCCCCGGTTCTTTTTCTGAATTGTTGAGGAAGTCTTGACTTTGTCTCGTTAGCATTGTTAGCGCTCCTCATTTATTACAATGGTTAAAGCTAGCGGGGAGCTAGCAGTTCTTTCTTTGCATTCTTCTGCTTTTCAGTCGCTATGGCAACCGCTGTCTGTATTCAGTCGCCATGGCAACGTTCAGCAGTCTGGTTTGTCTGGTCTTGGAGCTTCCTGTGTGAAGAGCAAACACTCCGCCGTCTGTAGATCACCCCCCAGACCCCCCCCCCCCCAAACCCCCACCCCCAGACCCCAGACCCCAGAACCCCCCCCCCCTCCTCAGACCCCAGAACCCCCCCCCCCCCCTCCGTGCCAAAGCGGGGCAGTGTGCGGTGTTCTCCATGTTCTCCATGTTCTCCATGTTCTCCATGTCTGCTGTGTCGAGCAGCGACAAAGAAAATGATTTATTTATTTTCCTAACAGAGAACCGAGGCTCTCTTCATGTTACTGCTTCAGTCAATAAAGACCAGAGAACAGCAGCTCTGCTCCGCCTCTGCTTTGTGTGGGGGGGGGGGGGGGGGGGGGGGGGGGGTGTGAGAGGGGGTGAGCGGGGTGTGAGAGGGGGTGAGGGGGGTGTGACAGGGTGTGAGCGGGGTGTGAGAGGGGGTGAGCGGGGTGTGAGAGGGGTGAGGGGGGTGTGAGAGAGGGTGAGCGGGGTGTGAGAGGGGGTGAGCGGGGTGTGAGAGGGGGTGAGGGGGTGTGAGAGAGGGTGAGAGGGGGTGAGGAGGGGTGAGCGGGGGAGAGGGGGTGAGGAGGGGTGAGCGGGGTGTGAGGGGGTGAGCGGGGGAGAGGGGGTGAGAGGGGGTGAGCGGGGGTGAGGGGGTGTGAGAGGGGGTGAGGAGGGGTGAGCGGGGTGAGAGAGGGTGAGCGGGGGAGAGGGGGTGAGAGGGGGTGAGCGGGGGTGAGGGGGTGTGAGAGGGGGTGTGAGGGGTGCAGAGCCGTTTCCTCAGTCCATCCTTATTTGTGAAGCTGGTGCTGAACAGTCAGACCAGCCATGAAAGCTAAACCATCATCAGTCAAGGTCGTACGTACACACACACACACACACACACACACACACACACACACACACACAGTTTGTTTCATACAAAGGGAGTCATGGTGCTGAGCATCATGGGAAACTTCACCAGTGGGGCCGCCCATACCAGGAGAGGTCAAAGGCCATGACTGCTGGGGTTCCAGGGCCAAACCCCAAACCCCGCACCAAGGTGTGGCCCCCCCAGGCCAGCCGGGACCGGAGGACCAGCTCACAGCGTCTGGCCGGTCCTGGCCGGTCCAGGCCGGTCCAGGCCGGTCCAGAACCCAGACCTGAGCCTCAGCTCAGCTCAGCTTTATTTCCACAGAACTTTAAAACGGCTGCAGTCAGGGAATGTAGAAGTACAGCCGCAAAAGTGAAATACAGTAAAAACTAAGAAAACAAAAACAAACGACAACAAAGAGACATTTAAATTAACAAGACAAAGCAAGAGCAGAGTCTCAGCTGCGGGAAAAGCTGGGAATGAACATGTTTGAAGATCTTTCTTACAAAATGAGGAAGTGACAAGACGGGACATTGACAGCGACTACATCTCGATCTACATCTACTTCTACTACTTTTAATTCTACTACTTTTAATTCTACTACTACTACATCTACGTCTACTACTACTTCTACTACTTCTACTACTTCTACTGCGCGTGCGCCGGGAGGGTGGACTCGAACGTGTCTGAATCTGCCGTCACTGCAGAGCGGAAAGTATCTGAGTGTTGATTGGCTGAAATCACAGCCGCTCAGACATTTCCTCTTCTGTGATTGGCTGGCTGCTGCTCCGCCCCGCCCACGTTGACATAAGGCGGAAGCCCGCGGAAGAGCAGCCTCACTTCCTGACTGAAGCCGCCCGGAGGGTTAGCGCCTTTCTCCAGGACCACGAGCACGACCAGGACCAGGACCAGGACCAGGACCAGAACCAGGACCAGGACCAGCCCCAGCACCAGCCTGCGCAGATGGCTTTACCCAGAGTTTACTTCGACATCACCGCCGGCGGCGAGCCCACCGGCCGCATCGTGATGGAGGTAGGCGGGCGGCGGGCGGCGGGTTCGGCTAACGGGCGGGATTTCTGGGTGAAGAAGAGTCGAGTCGCAACCCGGAAGCAGCGCTGCAGCGGCGGGGAGCTCCAGAGCGGCTCCTGGTCCGGCCCCGGGTCCCGGGTCCCGGCCCCGGCCAGCTCTCTCTCCCCCCGGATCGGCCCCGCGTCACCGGAAAGCGGGTTACACTGGTTTCGCCGCTTTGCGTCTCGGGGGGCGGGGCCTGGCTTCATGTCTGTACACGCGCGGGGCTTGTGCACCTGAAGGGACAGGTAAACCTCATGACGTCACTCCGGTGTTTCCACAGCTGCGCTCGGACGTGGTTCCAAAGACGGCGGAGAACTTCCGGGTTCTGTGCACCGGGGAGAAGGGCTTCGGCTACAAAGGAAGCAGCTTCCACCGCGTCATCAAGAATTTCATGTGCCAGGTGAGTCCTGGTTCTGGTTCTGTGTCGAGTCCGGGTGGTGCTGAACATGGGGGGGTGCTGGTCAGACCAGGTTCCGGTAGGCCTCTTCAGGCTTGAGCCTCGGGTTGCAGGTGGAGCCCTGACTGAGGTCAGGAGGTCGGATCTGGGACGGCCCTGTTCTGTAATGAGTCCTTCCACCTGCAGGGCGGCGACTTCACCAACCACAACGGAACCGGAGGGAAGTCCATCTACGGGAACAAGTTTGCTGACGAGAACTTCCAGCTGAAGCACACCGGGCCCGGGATCCTGTCCATGGCCAACGCCGGGCCCAACACCAACGGCTCCCAGTTCTTCCTCTGCACCGCCAAGACGGCCTGGTACGCCGGTTCCTCACACGTTCTCCACGCAGGGTTCTCAAAGTGTCTGGCGGGGGGGTCCGGGTGTGGCGGGGGGGTCCGGGTCCGGGTGTGGCGGGGGGGTCCGGGTCCGGGTGTGGTGGGGGGGTCCGGGTGTGGTGGGGGGGTCCATTGAACTGAGATGGAGAGAGAGAGCGTCTCAGAATCAAAGCGGCGTCTCCGCCGCAGATGGTTCATGCAGTGGACACACCTGTCCCGACGTCCCCACAGCGTCCCCAAACTCCGTCCAGAAGACTCCAGCGAGTCCAGCAGGGCGTCTCCAGACTGAACATTAGAAACCAGATGTAATGTGACTGGTCCAGCCCGTCACATGACCGCATCACGTGGACAGACGGCGCTGTGATTGGGCCATTATGGAAAACTCTTAATCTGAAACCAGCAGATGATGTGTGAGAGTTGAGTCTCATGAAGCCGACATGGCGCCGGAAGCTAGCGACACGGCGCCGGAAGCTAGCGACACGGCGCCGGAAGCTAGCGACACGGCGCCGGAAGCTAGCGACACGGCGCCGGAAGCTAGTGACCGCAGGACGTTCTCAAACTGGGCGCTTTGTTTATTTTCACTCTGAAAACTTTCATTTTTTTTTTTTTTTTTTTTTTAATGGGTTCCAATCTTTTTAAAAAGGCACCATCGCCCCCTGCTGGAATTTCCCTGGAATTACAGCTTTTCTTCACTTCCGCATCATCTCCATGTTTCGTGAGCGGAGGCGGAGCCTGGTCTCCGGAATGTTTTTAGCTCCTGCTGCCAGACTCAGAATTCAGGGTTGCCAAATCTGACCGTTTCGGTCCATACGCAACGTAAACCCAGCTCGATGCTCAACGGTTATTTTCCTAATAAAAAGCGGAGCAGAAGCAACAACGGCAGCAGGAACAATCACAACAGCCGACACGACTGTCCCCCCAACCTGGCAACCCTGGTGCAACGCCATACGTCTGGTCCGCTGACTGGAAATGACGAGTTTCCGTTAGGCTTTTGTGAGATACTGGTTTATCCAGGCGCCTGGAGAAGCTCTTCCTGAGAGCAGGACCACTCCTCCAGGACCAGGACCAGGTTCAGGTTCAGGTTCTGCTTATTTCTAGGAATCATGGGAACGGCTGGAAAGACGGGTGTGTGTGGCCTCACTGTGCCCTGGTCCTGGTCCTGGTCCTGGTCTTGTGGGCTCGCTGTGCCCTGGTCCTGGTCTTGTGGGCTCGCTGTGCCCTGGTCCTGGTCTTGTGGGCTCGCTGTGCCCTGGTCCTGGTCTTGTGGGCTCACTGTGCCCTGGTCCTGGTCTTGTGGCTCACTGTGTCCTGGTCCTGGTCTTGTGGCTCACTGTGCCCTGGTCCTGGTCTTGTGGCTCACTGTGCCCTGGTCCTGGTCTTGTGGGCTCACTGTGCCCTGCTCCTTGTCTGCAGGCTGGACGGGAAGCACGTGGTGTTCGGCTCCGTGGTGGAGGGGATGGACGTGGTGAAGAAAGTCGAGGCTTTTGGAAGCGGGAGTGGGAAGACTTCGACGAAGATCATCATCGCGGAATGCGGACAGCTCTGAGCTCCACGCCGTCTTCCTGGTCGTCCTGTAGCCACGCCTACATTCAGCGATGCCCCCCCCCTCCCCAGTCTGAACCGTCTGATCTGAGAATCGTCGTCTCGCCATCAGCTTCGTTCTTTTTTTTTTTTTCTTTTTTCTGTTTTTGGTTAAAAACTGAACTTGTCATCTTCTTGCTGCTTCTGTATTATTTTCGACTGATGGGAATAAATGCAGTGAAAGCAAGTAATGAGTGTTTATTGACAGCAGGGGGCGCCGCTGTACTGCTGGCTCTGGGGGGCCTGGGGTCTGGGTTGTCCAGTTGGCTCCTGGCCAGGACCGGCCGTCCTGAAGGAGGACGCCGTCCCCCTGGCGCTGGGCCGGCGGAGCCCCGTGTTTCTCTCCGTGGCGTCCGTCTCCTCATGGTGAGTAGGAATGAGGGACTCTCCAGACGCAGCGTGAAGTCCACCCTGTGTCCAGACGTGCAGTGGAGGACGTCACTTCTCTCCCTTCATGTGGACAGTCCGTCCGTTTGTCCTCCTCGTCGGAGCGGGAGGACTGCTGCTCAGGAGACCTGGAGGGTGTCCGAGCTGTGAGCGGGTCGCTTTAGATTAGCCTTCACTGGAGCAAGAAAAGCAACGTTAAAGGTGCATTAAGGAGTTTTTCAACCTTAAAAATACTTATTTTCCACCATAAATATGTTCCACATTTTTAATGCTGTGTCCAATGAGCCCTGACAGATTCATCACCAGAACCTCTAACAGGCTAAACTGTCATCTTGAAAGTCACAGTGCCGGTCCGGCTCCACAGTTTTTTGGGGAGAATTTGAGAGGAATGACGTAATGCGCGCTCCGGCTGGCCTGATGGAGTTAAGTTTCGTTTTGTCCTCCATTACTCCGCCAGATGCTTAGTGAGCAACAACTGAGCAGGATCTTCCAGGAAGTCAGAACAGACTGACTTCTAGCCCTGCAGCTCCACACAGACTCCACCAGGGGGAAGACACTGACATCTTACTAGAGTGTTACTAAACGAGTGAGGAAGGAGCTCCTCTCTTCCGTGCACACGAGCTACAGGCACGAGTGTTTCACTAAGCTGCATTACGCCCAAGGCCTGCAGGGGGCGCCGTTTCACATGAAACGTGCAAACCGCCTAAACGCAGCTTCAAAGTGATGGATGGAGAAGTGACAACCTTCTCTATCAAAACGACACAAACCATCAAAGCTGACGCAGGCCTGTTCTGGACCGAGACGTCCTCCTTCTAACCTCTGACTGTAGATTAAACGGCGTTTAGAGTCACCGAATGAAAGAACATGAGGGTCACATGAGGGAAAAGACCGACGTGAGACAGGTTAGTTTTACCCTACTGATGATGTGTTGTTGCAGTAGTAATCCTGCTGAGGTCCCACTGGGTTTCTGGAGTTTGTTCTTGCCGGATGTGAGGGTCTAAGGCGGTGGCTGCTTCGTTTTGTCTCGTTACTGTGAATCTGACATATTAACATGATGCTTATTCACTGTTTTAATTTTTACCAATCAATGTAACATCTTGAAGCCTCTGAGGCAGCTGCTGTTGTGATGCTGGGCTGTACAGAAATACATTGACTGATTGATGGCGCTAGAGTGGGACTCAGCAGATGAAAAATGTTTTTCCTTGTGAGAAAACTGCTCTGAAACGTCCAAATGTTGGGAAGAAGCATCCAGCCGGATGGGAAGACGGGTTCTCCTTCGGTCTGCGAGGGGTTTTGGAGCCGTCAGACTTTTAGTTTAGATTAAAGGCCTCAGTTTGTGAAAGAGTCGATCTTTTCTGCCCTCCTCCTTCATCATAACTGCCAGCCAAGCAGGATTTCAGAATTCATAATTAAACAACAGCTAATAAAATCCACACCGTGTCACTTTTTACAAAGCTGTTCATAAGTTTTGTGGGGAACGTGTCCTCTGTCCTGTGGTCCTACGCTGACGTCTCCATGACAAACGCAGAGGAGGAGGAGTGTTTCTTTGTGAGGAGTGAATTTCACAAAAAGATTTACCTTGAAAGGCACATTGCTGGTTTCCTGTTGGTTTTAGGCAAAAATGACTGTGTGATCATTGATAGAGCTCGCCGAGACGAGCGTGTGAGCGGCGGTTTCACGTCTCTGAGACATTCCCGTGTGATGTGGTGCCCATTTTTCTGTATTTTTGCATAAATAGGTGGCGCTAGAGCAGGGGTCCTCAAACCAGTCCGGAATGAGGAACACTGCGCTAGAGAGTTAAATAGGGCAGCGATGGGGTTAATTCTTACTTTTGATGAAATGCTGCACCAGACTTGATGAGCCTGCCCAATCTGGTGAGTTTGTGAGCTGTTTAGGGTGTCGACTCTGCTTTTAAACGACCTCCAGGCCTCTGCTGGAGGACGCCCAGGCCTCTGGGACTCAAACACAGCAAGACATTTCAGTTCAGAGATGACTTTATTTCAATTCAGCTTTATTTATCAAGTGCCAATTACTACATGGTCTTTCTAGACACTTTCACAGAGAAACCCAACAGTGGAAACATCAAAGTCTGATATTTTTCTGGCTCTTGTTTAGGAGCAGAACCTTTAATAGTTTCCTCAGCAAGTTTTGATGTTTGAAGAGAACTTCTGAGCTTTTTAGCTGATTAAAATGCTGGACTCAAGTTGCTAATCTGTTAGCCCCGGCTAGCCGCTCCCTGGTGTGTCTTTGTGTAAAATGCTAATCTGTTAGCCCCGGCTAGCCGCTCCCTGGTGTGTCTTTGTGTAAAATGCTAATCTGTTAGCCCCGGCTAGCCGCTCCCTGGTGTGTCTTTGTGTAAAATGCTAATCTGTTAGCCCCAGCTAGCCGCTCCCTGGTGTGTCTTTGTGTAAAATGCTAATCTGTTAGCCCCAGCTAGCCGCTCCCTGGTGTGTCTTTGTGTAAAATGCTAATCTGTTAGCCCCGGCTAGCCGCTCCCTGGTGTGTCTTTGTGTAAAATGCTAATCTGTTAGCCCCGGCTAGCCGCTCCCTGGTGTGTCTTTGTGTAAAATGCTAATCTGTTAGCCCCGGCTAGCCGCTCCCTGGTGTGTCTTTGTGTAAAATGCTAATCTGTTAGCCCCAGCTAGCCGCTCCCTGGTGTGTCTTTGTGTAAAATGCTAATCTGTTAGCCCCGGCTAGCCGCTCCGTGGTGCCTTACTGAGGGTTCGGGTAGAGTGTAGACGCCCCCCCCACCCAGAATGTCTTCCTCGTGCAGCACAACACAGACCGCGCCCTGGCCGCGGGGCCGCGCACACATTTCACACAGTCGGCAGGAGCGCGCACTCACTGGCGGGTCCGAGGCTAGCGCCGTTTTGACGTCGTGACCGCGGAGAGGGGCGGTGTTCGGCGGTGACGAGCTGGAAAGAGACCAGCACGCCTCGACGGCTCGTACCGGGCGCAAATCAAACGCACCCTGGAGACGCTCGGGCAGTGACTGACCAGTGAAATGACCGCGGTTGCCGTCCTGCGCTCTGATTGGCTGAGCGACCGGTCAGTCGAGGCCGTCGGGGTCTCCGATTGGCTGGCTGCGGCTGAACGCCGCCTGCCGGGGGTCTTATATAAAAGTAATCCCCCCTGCTCCATCTTTTCTCGGATCCTCGTGACGCGTCCCGCTGGAAGCCGCTCCTCGCCCCGCAGCCTGCTGACATGTCCCGGCCACGAGTCTTCTTCGACGTGAAGGCCGGAGATCGGCCGCAGGGCCGGATCGTGATGGAGGTGAGCGGGTCGTGCGGGGGCCGCGGGCCAGGGGCCTCCGTGGAGTGGGTGTGCGCTCCGCTCCCGTGCCCGCCGACTGAGTGCACGTGTCCGACAATCACGGCCTGGTAGACGAGGCTGCGCTCCGGCGGGCCGTGGGGCCCCGCAGGGACCCGGTGCCCCGCAGAGCCGGGCCGGGGCCCCGCAGGGACCCCGTACCCCGCGGAGCCGGAGCGGGGCCCTGCGGATCCGCCCCGTGGCGCGCGGGCGCGCTGCGGCACGCCGTCTAACGGGCTGATGCTAACGGACCGTGAGGGGCCGCGCGTGTCTTTGTTTGACCGCGGGAAGCGCGGGAAGCTTCGGTGGAGCGGCTCGTGCAGGCTCGCGCGGGTTGAAGGCCGGGTTCGCGGATTGCTCCGCGCGGCGGTGAAGCCGGGAGCGCGAGGCGGCCGCGGCGGCGGGCTCCTCCGCTCCTCCAGCCATTTTGAGCCGCTCCTCCATTACGAGACGCGCCGCTCGTTTCCGGGCCGTCGGCGGGGAGACCCGCACGCGCACCGCAACACGCACACCAAGGATGAAGTGAAGCAACTTGTGCAGCAAATACCCCGGGTAGTGTGGCCCGTAATGCCCACAATGTAATTTATTACCCCCCCCCGCCAAAACACACACACACACACACACACACACACACACACACACACACACACACACACACACACAGTCAGGCTCGGTTTAAACCGTTTATTTCAGCAGAACATGAACAGAACCACCAGCTTTATTACTGCAGTGTGCGCGCACTGCGGTGCTCTGCTGTGACGTCATACAGGAAGTGGCGCCCTCTGCTGGTGAACTGACCTGTGTGTGTGTGTGTGTGTGTGTGTGTGAGAATCTCATTAGAAATGGAGTCTATTGGGTGGAGAGCTGCACGGTGGAGCAGTGGTTGGCGCTCGTGCCTCACAGCAAGAAGGTCCTGGGTTGAAGCGCCGGCCCGGACTCGGGGCCTGTCTTTGTGGAGTTTGCATGTTCTCCCCGTGTGTGCGTCGGCTCCCTCCCCCGGTCCATAAACATGCATGTCAGGGTCAGTGGTCGCCCTGCTCGGGGGCTGCCGGTGGGAATCGACCCGAGGCTAGCTGGCGTTCTCTCACTGCTGTTAGTGTCGTCGTCACACGTTCCCAGAACGACCTCCGTAGAATCCTTCTGTCAGTGGGAGCGATGCCAACACACACACACACACACACACACACACACACACACACACACACGTCTGCACCGGGCGACGTTCTGGATGGAGACGTTCTCATGTTCTGGACACCGACTGATCAGGCCACTCGGCCTCTCCGTTGTTTGGTTCTGCAGCTTCGTGCCGACGTGGTTCCGAAGACGGCGGAGAACTTCCGGGCTCTGTGCACCGGGGAGAAGGGCTTCGGCTACAAAGGAAGCAGCTTCCACCGCGTCATCCCGGGCTTCATGTGCCAGGTGAGGACAGAGCCGGGTCTTCAGTCCCGACCAACCTCCACCTGAGACCCAAGGATGTCCAGAACTTCTGAGCTGGAGGGGCTCCGAACGTCTCCGGGGTTCCGTCTACGGTTCTGTAATGAGTCCTTCACCTGCAGGGCGGCGACTTCACCAACCACAACGGAACCGGAGGAAAGTCCATCTACGGGAACAAGTTTGCTGACGAGAACTTCCAGCTGAAGCACACCGGGCCCGGGATCCTGTCCATGGCCAACGCCGGGCCCAACACCAACGGCTCCCAGTTCTTCCTCTGCACCGCCGAGACAGCCTGGTACGCCGGGGGGGGGTTGCTGTTAGCCTGGCTAGCACGCTGCGCTGCTAACTGTTAGCCTGGCTAGCACGCTGCGCTGCTAACTGTTAGCCTGGCTGGCACGCTGCGCTGCTAACTGTTAGCCTGGCTAGCACGCTGCGCTGCTAACTGTTAGCCTGGCTAGCACGCTGCGCTGCTAACTGTTAGCCTGGCTAGCACGCTGCGCTGCTAACTGTTAGCCTGGCTGGCACGCTGCGCTGCTAACTGTTAGCCTGGCTAGCACGCTGCGCTGCTAACTGTTAGCCTGGCTAGCACGCTGCGCTGCTAACTGTTAGCCTGGCTAGCACGCTGCGCTGCTAACTGTTAGCCTGGCTAGCACGCTACAGAACGCTCTGTGCTTCCTGTGAGAGAACAGTTTCTGTTGGAATATTAACTCTGGACTCACTCTGGTCTTGTGGCTCACTGTGCCCTGGTCCTGGTCTTATGGGCTCACTGTGCCCTGGTCCTGGTCTTATGGGCTCACTGTGCCCTGGTCCTGGTCTTGTGGGCTCACTGTGCCCTGGTCCTGGTCTTGTGGCTCACTGTGCCCTGGTCCTGGTCTTATGGGCTCACTGTGCCCTGGTCCTGGTCTTGTGGCTCACTGTGCCCTGGTCCTGGTCTTGTGGCTCACTGTGCCCTGGTCCTGGTCTTGTGGGCTCACTGTGCCCTGGTCCTGGTCTTGTGGCTCACTGTGCCCTGGTCCTGGTCTTATGGGCTCACTGTGCCCAGGTCCTGGTCTTGTGGCTCACTGTGCCCTGGTCCTGGTCTTGTGGCTCACTGTGCTTGTGGCTCACTGTGCCCTGGTCCTGGTCTTGTGGCTCACTGTGCCCTGGTCCTGGTCTTGTGGCTCACTGTGCTTGTGGGCTCACTGTGCCCTGGTCCTGGTCTTGTGGCTCACTGTGCTTGTGGCTCACTGTGCCCTGGTCCTGGTCTTGTGGGCTCACTGTGCCCTGGTCCTGGTCTTGTGGCTCACTGTGCCCTGGTCCTGGTCTTGTGGCTCACTGTGCCCTGGTCCTGGTCTTGTGGCTCACTGTGCCCTGGTCCTGGTCTTGTGGCTCACTGTGCCCTGGTCCTGGTCTTGTGGCTCACTGTGCCCTGGTCCTGGTCTTGTGGGCTCACTGTGCCCTGGTCCTGGTCTTGTGGCTCACTGTGCCCTGGTCCTGGTCTTGTGGGCTCGCTGTGCCCTGGTCCTGGTTCTGTGGCTCACTGTGCCCTGCTCCTTGTCTGCAGGCTGGACGGGAAGCACGTGGTGTTCGGCTCCGTGGTGGAGGGGATGGACGTGGTGAAGACAATCGAGTCTTTCGGGAGCCAGAGTGGGAAGACTTCGCAGAAGATCGTCATCGCGGACTGCGGGCAGCTCTGAGCTCCACGCCGTCTTCCTGGTCGTCCTGTAGCCACGCCCCCTTTAGGCCCCTCCCTCCAACATTCAACATTCCCATTGGAGATTGAGCCGATCGCCCCGCCCCTTTTTCAGTCTGTTGAAATCATGTTGCTGCATCTGACTTTTGCCTTCTGTCAGTTTCTTTTGCATTAACGTTTTTTCCCAGAATCCCTTTTTGTTGTCCTGTCAGAAAAAGAAATAAATCATGCCGTGACGAATGAAGCTGGTGTCTGTCCTCCTGTCTCGCTCTGCTCTCGTGAGACGAGGTTCTTTAACTTTCATTTAAATCAAGTCAGTCCCGCCAGACCAGTTCGGTTCTGGTCCTGGGTCCCGGTCCCGGGTCCTGCCCCCCCTCAGCAGCTCTGCTCACTGGCTGCCGGCTGCCTCCTCCCAGAATGCCGTGTTTTCCTCTGGCCCTGCTGTGGGCGGGGCACACACACTCCCTGGGCCTTGCTGCTGCTGGCGGCGGCGGCGGCGCTGCAGGCGAGTCCGGCGGCGCAGTCGCAGCGCCCCAGGTTCCGGGGCCGGTTCCGGGGCCGCTTGGCTCCGGGCAGCAGGCAGACGTCGCCCCCTTGAGGAACCCTCTGGCAGCGCTTCCCGTCAGGTACCGAGCACAGCACAGCCCCGCTGAGCAGTCCACTGAGCGCACGCAGCTCGCCATCTCCACACCTGCACACACACACACACACACCCCAAACGTCAACATGCTGTTGCCGCCATCTTAGATGAGGACTCACTTCGCCTCGATTCAAGTGTCTCTCTCTCTCTCTCACTCTTCCTCTGTGTTGCTCGGTCTCCTCTCTCTCTCTCGCGGCTCGTGCGTCCTCTCTCTCTCTCTCCTCAGTCTCTCTCTCCTCTCGCCTCTCCTCCTCTCCTCTCCTTCCTCTCTCTCTCTCCGTCTCCTGCTCTTCTCTCTCTCTCTCTC
>NC_043756.1:32626087-32703587 GCF_902148845.1 Salarias fasciatus
TGTCTTGTGTAAAATGCTAATCTGTTAGCCCCGGCTAGCCGCTCCGTGGTGCCTTACTGAGGGTTCGGGTAGAGTGTAGACGCCCCCCCCCCCCAGAATGTCTTCCTCGTGCAGCACAACACAGACCGCGCCCTGGCCGCGGGGCCGCGCACACATTTCACACAGTCGGCAGGAGCGCGCACTCACTGGCGGGTCCGAGGCTAGCGCCGTTTTGACGTCGTGACCGCGGAGAGGGGCGGTGTTCGGCGGTGACGAGCTGGAAAGAGACCAGCACGCCTCGACGGCTCGTACCGGGCGCAAATCAAACGCACCCTGGAGACGCTCGGGCAGTGACTGACCAGTGAAATGACCGCGGTTGCCGTCCTGCGCTCTGATTGGCTGAGCGACCGGTCAGTCGAGGCCGTCGGGGTCTCCGATTGGCTGGCTGCGGCTGAACGCCGCCTGCCGGGGGTCTTATATAAAAGTAATCCCCCCTGCTCCATCTTTTCTCGGATCCTCGTGACGCGTCCCGCTGGAAGCCGCTCCTCGCCCCGCAGCCTGCTGACATGTCCCGGCCACGAGTCTTCTTCGACGTGAAGGCCGGAGATCGGCCGCAGGGCCGGATCGTGATGGAGGTGAGCGGGTCGTGCGGGGGCCGCGGGCCAGGGGCCTCCGTGGAGTGGGTGTGCGCTCCGCTCCCGTGCCCGCCGACTGAGTGCACGTGTCGGCTGCTCGTGTCCGACAATCACGGCCTGGTAGACGAGGCTGCGCTCCGGCGGGCCGTGGGGCCCCGCAGGGACCCGGTGCCCCGCAGAGCCGGACCGGGGCCCCGCAGGGACCCCGTACCCCGCGGAGCCGGAGCGGGGCCCTGCGGATCCGCCCCGTGGCGCGCGGGCGCGCTGCGGCACGCCGTCTAGCGGGCTGATGCTAACGGACCGTGAGGGGCCGCGCGTGTCTTTGTTTGACCGCGGGAAGCGCGGGAAGCTTCGGTGGAGCGGCTCGTGCAGGCTCGCGCGGGTTGAAGGCCGGGTTCGCGGATTGCTCCGCGCGGCGGTGAAGCCGGGAGCGCGAGGCGGCCGCGGCGGCGGGCTCCTCCGCTCCTCCAGCCATTTTGAGCCGCTCCTCCATTACGAGACGCGCCGCTCGTTTCCGGGCCGTCGGCGGGGAGACCCGCACGCGCACCGCAACACGCACACCAAGGATGAAGTGAAGCAACTTGTGCAGCAAATACCCCGGGTAGTGTGGCCCGTAATGCCCACAATGTAATTTATTACCCCCCCCGCCCCCCCCCCGCCAAAACACACACACACACACACACAGTCAGGCTCGGTTTAAACCGTTTATTTCAGCAGAACATGAACAGAACCACCAGCTTTATTACTGCAGTGTGCGCGCACTGCGGTGCTCTGCTGTGACGTCATACAGGAAGTGGCGCCCTCTGCTGGTGAACTGACCTGTGTGTGTGTGTGTGTGTGTGTGTGAGAATCTCATTAGAAATGGAGTCTATTGGGTGGAGAGCTGCACGGTGGAGCAGTGGTTGGCGCTCGTGCCTCACAGCAAGAAGGTCCTGGGTTGAAGCGCCGGCCCGGACTCGGGGCCTGTCTTTGTGGAGTTTGCATGTTCTCCCCGTGTGTGCGTCGGCTCCCTCCCCCGCTCCATAAACATGCATGTCGGGGTCAGTGGTCGCCCTGCTCGGGGGCTGCCGGTGGGAATCGACCCGAGGCTAGCTGGCGTTCTCTCACTGCTGTTAGTGTCGTCGTCACACGTTCCCAGAACGACCGCCGTAGAATCCTTCTGTCAGCGGGAGTGATGCCAACACACACACACACACACACACACACACACACACACGTCTGCACCAGGCGACGTTCTGGATGGAGACGTTCTCATGTTCTGGACACCGACTGATCAGGCCACTCGGCCTCTCCGTTGTTTGGTTCTGCAGCTTCGTGCCGACGTGGTTCCGAAGACGGCGGAGAACTTCCGGGCTCTGTGCACCGGGGAGAAGGGCTTCGGCTACAAAGGAAGCAGCTTCCACCGCGTCATCCCGGGCTTCATGTGCCAGGTGAGGACAGAGCCGGGTCTTCAGTCCCGACCAACCTCCACCTGAGACCCAAGGATGTCCAGAACTTCTGAGCTGGAGGGGCTCCGAACGTCTCCGGGGTTCCGTCTACGGTTCTGTAATGAGTCCTTCACCTGCAGGGCGGCGACTTCACCAACCACAACGGAACCGGAGGAAAGTCCATCTACGGGAACAAGTTTGCTGACGAGAACTTCCAGCTGAAGCACACCGGGCCCGGGATCCTGTCCATGGCCAACGCCGGGCCCAACACCAACGGCTCCCAGTTCTTCCTCTGCACCGCCGAGACGGCCTGGTACGCCGGGGGGGGGTTGCTGTTAGCCTGGCTAGCACGCTGCGCTGCTAACTGTTAGCCTGGCTAGCACGCTGCGCTGCTAACTGTTAGCCTGGCTAGCACGCTGCGCTGCTAACTGTTAGCCTGGCTAGCACGCTGCGCTGCTAACTGTTAGCCTGGCTAGCACGCTGCGCTGCTAACTGTTAGCCTGGCTGGCACGCTGCGCTGCTAACTGTTAGCCTGGCTGGCACGCTGCGCTGCTAACTGTTAGCCTGGCTGGCACGCTGCGCTGCTAACTGTTAGCCTGGCTGGCACGCTGCGCTGCTAACTGTTAGCCTGGCTGGCACGCTGCGCTGCTAACTGTTAGCCTGGCTAGCACGCTACAGAACGCTCTGTGCTTCCTGTGAGAGAACAGTTTCTGTTGGAATATTAACTCTGGACTCACTCTGGTCTTGTGGGCTCACTGTGCCCTGGTCCTGGTCTTGTGGGCTCACTGTGCCCTGGTCCTGGTCTTGTGGGCTCACTGTGCCCTGGTCCTGGTCTTGTGGATCACTGTGCCCTGGTCCTGGTCTTGTGGGCTCACTGTGCCCTGCTCCTGGTCTTGTGGGCTCACTGTGCCCTGGTCCTGGTCTTGTGGATCACTGTGCCCTGGTCCTGGTCTTGTGGGCTCACTGTGCCCTGGTCCTGGTCTTGTGGATCACTGTGCCCTGGTCCTGGTCTTGTGGGCTCACTGTGCCCTGCTCCTGGTCTTGTGGGCTCACTGTGCCCTGGTCCTGGTCTTGTGGCTCACTGTGCCCTGGTCCTGGTCTTGTGGATCACTGTGCCCTGGTCCTGGTCTTGTGGATCACTGTGCCCTGGTCCTGGTCTTGTGGGCTCACTGTGCCCTGGTCCTGGTCTTGTGGGCTCACTGTGCCCTGGTCCTGGTCTTGTGGGCTCACTGTGCCCTGGTCCTGGTCTTGTGGCTCACTGTGCCCTGGTCCTGGTCTTGTGGCTCACTGTGCCCTGGTCCTGGTCTTGTGGGCTCACTGTGCCCTGCTCCTGGTCTTGTGGCTCACTGTGCCCTGGTCCTGGTCTTGTGGCTCACTGTGCCCTGGTCCTGGTCTTGTGGGCTCACTGTGCCCTGCTCCTGGTCTTGTGGCTCACTGTGCCCTGGTCCTGGTCTTGTGGGCTCGCTGTGCCCTGGTCCTGGTTCTGTGGCTCACTGTGCCCTGCTCCTTGTCTGCAGGCTGGACGGGAAGCACGTGGTGTTCGGCTCCGTGGTGGAGGGGATGGACGTGGTGAAGACAATCGAGTCTTTCGGGAGCCAGAGTGGGAAGACTTCGCAGAAGATCGTCATCGCGGACTGCGGGCAGCTCTGAGCTCCACGCCGTCTTCCTGGTCGTCCTGTAGCCACGCCCCCTTTAGGCCCCTCCCTCCAACATTCAACATTCCCATTGGAGATTGAGCCGATCGCCCCGCCCCTTTTTCAGTCTGTTGAAATCATGTTGCTGCATCTGACTTTTGCCTTCTGTCAGTTTCTTTTGCATTAACGTTTTTTTCCCAGAATCCCTTTTTGTTGTCCTGTCAGAAAAAGAAATAAATCATGCCGTGACGAATGAAGCTGGTGTCTGTCCTCCTGTCTCGCTCTGCTCTCGTGAGACGAGGTTCTTTAACTTTCATTTAAATCAAGTCAGTCCCGCCAGACCAGTTCGGTTCTGGTCCTGGGTCCCGGTCCCGGGTCCTGCCCCCCCTCAGCAGCTCTGCTCACTGGCTGCCGGCTGCCTCCTCCCAGAATGCCGTGTTTTCCTCTGGCCCTGCGGTGGGCGGGGCACACACACTCCCTGGGCCTTGCTGCTGCTGGCGGCGGCGGCGGCGCTGCAGGCGAGTCCGGCGGCGCAGTCGCAGCGCCCCAGGTTCCGGGGCCGGTTCCGGGGCCGCTTGGCTCCGGGCAGCAGGCAGACGTCGCCCCCTTGAGGAACCCTCTGGCAGCGCTTCCCCGTCAGGTACCGAGCACAGCACAGCCCCGCTGAGCAGTCCACTGAGCGCACGCAGCTCGCCATCTCCACACCTGCACACACACACACACACACCCCAAACGTCAACATGCTGTTGCCGCCATCTTAGATGAGGACTCACTTCGCCTCGATTCAAGTGTCTCTCGCTCTCTCTCTCTCTCTCTCTCTGTCTCGGCTGTCGTTACACATCGGCGCCACTAGAGGGAGCCACATGGCGCTGAGCAGGAAGCTAAAAGGTCTCCAGCAAGATTGGATGAGAAATGGAGGAAGGTGAGAATCTGGAACTCTGGACCAGTGAGCAAACGGCAGAGGAGAAGTTTAAGCTGATGGTTCAACGCCGCAGAGTCAAACTGCTGCCAGGCGGCCGGATATGTCAGACTGGAGGATTAATGCTGATGAAGCTGAACAGAACTGGATCTGATGGTTCTGAAGTCATTTCCATCATTAATTCAGGTCTTTACTTCTTCCCTCAGTCACAGCCTCAGATTCTGAGGAAGAGAATTTTTTATTTATTTTTTTTTAAAGCTGCAGGAAGATTTCTGGATCTTAAATCAGCTGAAACATTTTGTCTTATGAGTTTTTGAGTTTAGAATAATTGTCCAATAAAAATTTGTTTTAGGAGGAACCTTAATGTCTTCAGCATGTTTTCATTTCCACAAAGTGATATTCAGAAAACGGGCCGTCATCCTGCATTCGGGACCATACGGGACTGGGTTTTGTCAGCAGTCCAGGTTCCTGCTTGTGTTGCAGCAGTGCATTCTGGGAAGATTTGCATCACCTTTGGTTGTGTTCAGAAGGTCTGAGTGACGCTGGGAGTCCATCAGTCTGTCAAAGGAGGAGGTTCTCCGGTGAGAACGGTTACTGCAGCCCCCCCTCTGGAACAGAACACAGCAGTCCACGTCATAGAGCATCTTCCCCCCAGCACCAGGCCATAGAGCATCTTCCCCCCGGCACCAGGCCATAGAGCATCTTCCCCCCGGCACCAGGCCATAGAGCATCTTCCCCCCAGCACCAGGTCATAGAGCATCTTCCCCCCGGCACAAGGCTATAGAGCATCTTCCCCCCAGCACCAGGTCATAGAGCATCTTCCCCCCGGCACCAGGCCATAGAGCATCTTCCCCCCAGCACCAGGACATAGAGCATCTTCCCCCCGGCACCAGGCCATAGAGCATCTTCCCCCCGGCACCAGGCCATAGAGCATCTTCCCCCCGGCACCAGGCCATAGAGCATCTTCCCCCCAGCACCAGGTCATAGAGCATCTTCCCCCTGGCACCAGGCCATAGAGCATCTTCCCCCTGCCACCAGGCCATAGAGCATCTTCCCCCCAGCACCAGGCGACAGAGCATCTTCCCCCCAGCACCAGGCCATAGAGCATCTTCCCCCCAGCACCAGGACATAGAGCATCTTCCCCCCAGCACCAGGCGACAGAGCATCTTCCCCCCAGCACCAGGCCATAGAGCATCTTCCCCCCGGCACCAGGCCATAGAGCATCTTCCCCCCGGCACCAGGCTATAGAGCATCTTCCCCCCAGCACCAGGTCATAGAGCATCTTCCCCCTGGCACCAGGCCATAGAGCATCTTCCCCCTGGCACCAGGCCATAGAGCATCTTCCCCCAGCACCAGGCCATAGAGCATCTTCCCCCAGCACCAGGCCATAGAGCATCTTCCCCCAGCACCAGGCCATAGAGCATCTTCCCCCCAGCACCAGGCCATAGAGCATCTTCCCCCTGGCACCAGGCCATAGAGCATCTTCCCCCCGGCACCAGGCCATAGAGCATCTTCCCCTGGCACCAGGCCATAGAGCATCTTCCCCCTGGCACCAGGCCATAGAGCATCTTCCCCCTGGCACCAGGCCATAGAGCATCTTCCCCCAGCACCAGGCCATAGAGCATCTTCCCCCCAGCACCAGGCCATAGAGCATCTTCCCCCTGGCACCAGGCCATAGAGCATCTTCCCCCTGGCACCAGGCCATAGAGCATCTTCCCCCTGGCACCAGGTCATAGAGCATCTTCCCCCCGGCACCAGGTCATAGAGCATCTTCCCCCTGGCACCAGGCCATAGAGCATCTTCCCTCCAGCACCAGGCCATAGAGCATCTTCCCCCCAACACCAGGACATAGAGCATCTTCCCCCCAACACCAGGCCATGGAGCATCTTCCCCCCAGCACCAGGACATAGAGCATCTTCCCTCCAGCACCAGGCCATAGAGCATCTTCCCCCCAGCACCAGGCCATAGAGCATCTTCCCTCCAGCACCAGGCCATAGAGCATCTTCCCCCTGGCACCAGGTCATAGAGCATCTTCCCCCTGGCACCAGGTCATAGAGCATCTTCCCTCCAGCACCAGGCCATAGAGCATCTTCCCCCCAGCACCAGGCCATAGAGCATCTTCCCCCTGGCACCAGGCCATAGAGCATCTTCCCCCCAGCACCAGGCCATAGAGCATCTTCCCCCCAGCACCAGGCCATAGAGCATCTTCCCCCCAGCACCAGGCCATAGAGCATCTTCCCCCCAACACCAGGCCATAGAGCATCTTCCCCCCAGCACCAGGTCATAGAGCATCTTCCCCCGGCACCAGGTCATAGAGCATCTTCCCCCTGGCACCAGGCCATAGAGCATCTTCCCCCCTGCACCAGGACATAGAGCATCTTCCCTCCAGCACCAGGACATAGAGCATCTTCCCTCCAGCACCAGGACATAGAGCATCTTCCCCCTGGCACCAGGACATAGAGCATCTTCCCCCCTGCACCAGGCCATAGAGCATCTTCCCTCCAGCACCAGGACATAGAGCATCTTCCCTCCAGCACCAGGCCATAGAGCATCTTCCCATCAGCACCAGGACATAGAGCATCTTCCCCCCAGCACCAGGTCATAGAGCATCTTCCCCCTGGCACCAGGCCATAGAGCATCTTCCCCCTGCCACCAGGCCATAGAGCATCTTCCCCCCAGCACCAGGCGACAGAGCATCTTCCCCCCAGCACCAGGCCATAGAGCATCTTCCCCCCGGCACCAGGCCATAGAGCATCTTCCCCCCGGCACCAGGCTATAGAGCATCTTCCCCCCAGCACCAGGTCATAGAGCATCTTCCCCCTGGCACCAGGCCATAGAGCATCTTCCCCCTGGCACCAGGCCATAGAGCATCTTCCCCCAGCACCAGGCCATAGAGCATCTTCCCCCAGCACCAGGCCATAGAGCATCTTCCCCCCAGCACCAGGCCATAGAGCATCTTCCCCCTGGCACCAGGCCATAGAGCATCTTCCCCCTGGCACCAGGCCATAGAGCATCTTCCCCCTGGCACCAGGCCATAGAGCATCTTCCCCCTGGCACCAGGCCATAGAGCATCTTCCCCCTGGCACCAGGCCATAGAGCATCTTCCCCCTGGCACCAGGCCATAGAGCATCTTCCCCCAGCACCAGGCCATAGAGCATCTTCCCCCCAGCACCAGGCCATAGAGCATCTTCCCCCTGGCACCAGGCCATAGAGCATCTTCCCCCTGGCACCAGGCCATAGAGCATCTTCCCCCTGGCACCAGGTCATAGAGCATCTTCCCCCCGGCACCAGGTCATAGAGCATCTTCCCCCTGGCACCAGGCCATAGAGCATCTTCCCTCCAGCACCAGGCCATAGAGCATCTTCCCCCCAACACCAGGACATAGAGCATCTTCCCCCCAACACCAGGCCATGGAGCATCTTCCCCCCAGCACCAGGACATAGAGCATCTTCCCTCCAGCACCAGGCCATAGAGCATCTTCCCCCCAGCACCAGGCCATAGAGCATCTTCCCTCCAGCACCAGGCCATAGAGCATCTTCCCCCTGGCACCAGGTCATAGAGCATCTTCCCCCTGGCACCAGGTCATAGAGCATCTTCCCTCCAGCACCAGGCCATAGAGCATCTTCCCCCCAGCACCAGGCCATAGAGCATCTTCCCCCTGGCACCAGGCCATAGAGCATCTTCCCCCCAGCACCAGGCCATAGAGCATCTTCCCCCCAGCACCAGGCCATAGAGCATCTTCCCCCCAGCACCAGGCCATAGAGCATCTTCCCCCCAACACCAGGCCATAGAGCATCTTCCCCCCAGCACCAGGTCATAGAGCATCTTCCCCCCGGCACCAGGTCATAGAGCATCTTCCCCCTGGCACCAGGCCATAGAGCATCTTCCCCCCTGCACCAGGACATAGAGCATCTTCCCTCCAGCACCAGGACATAGAGCATCTTCCCTCCAGCACCAGGCCATAGAGCATCTTCCCATCAGCACCAGGACATAGAGCATCTTCCCCCTGGCACCAGGACATAGAGCATCTTCCCCCTGGCACCAGGCCATAGAGCATCTTCCCCCCAGCACCAGGACATAGAGCATCTTCCCCCTGGCACCAGGCCATAGAGCATCTTCCCCCTGGCACCAGGCCATAGAGCATCTTCCCCCTGGCACCAGGCCATAGAGCATCTTCCCCCCAGCACCAGGTCATAGAGCATCTTCCCTCCAGCACCAGGCCATAGAGCATCTTCCCCCCAGCACCAGGACATAGAGCATCTTCCCTCCAGCACCAGGCCATAGAGCATCTTCCCTCCAGCACCAGGCCATAGAGCATCTTCCCTCCAGCACCAGGCCATAGAGCATCTTCCCCCCGGCACCAGGACATAGAGCATCTTCCCCCTGGCACCAGGCCATAGAGCATCTTCCCCCCAGCACCAGGCCATAGAGCATCTTCCCTCCAGCACCAGGCCATAGAGCATCTTCCCCCCAGCACCAGGACATAGAGCATCTTCCCCCCAGCACCAGGTCATAGAGCATCTTCCCTCCAGCACCAGGCCATAGAGCATCTTCCCTCCAGCACCAGGCCATAGAGCATCTTCCCCCCGGCACCAGGACATAGAGCATCTTCCCCCTGGCACCAGGCCATAGAGCATCTTCCCCCCAGCACCAGGCCATAGAGCATCTTCCCCCCAGCACCAGGACATAGAGCATCTTCCCCCCAGCACCAGGCCATAGAGCATCTTCCCCCCGGCACCAGGACATAGAGCATCTTCCCCCCAACACCAGGCCATAGAGCATCTTCCCCCCAGCACCAGGTCATAGAGCATCTTCCCCCTGGCACCAGGCCATAGAGCATCTTCCCCCCTGCACCAGGACATAGAGCATCTTCCCCCTGGCACCAGGCCATAGAGCATCTTCCCCCCGGCACCAGGTCATAGAGCATCTTCCCCCTGGCACCAGGCCATAGAGCATCTTCCCCCCTGCACCAGGACATAGAGCATCTTCCCTCCAGCACCAGGACATAGAGCATCTTCCCTCCAGCACCAGGACATAGAGCATCTTCCCCCTGGCACCAGGACATAGAGCATCTTCCCCCCTGCACCAGGCCATAGAGCATCTTCCCTCCAGCACCAGGACATAGAGCATCTTCCCTCCAGCACCAGGCCATAGAGCATCTTCCCATCAGCACCAGGACATAGAGCATCTTCCCCCTGGCACCAGGACATAGAGCATCTTCCCCCTGGCACCAGGCCATAGAGCATCTTCCCCCCAGCACCAGGACATAGAGCATCTTCCCCCTGGCACCAGGCCATAGAGCATCTTCCCCCTGGCACCAGGCCATAGAGCATCTTCCCCCCAGCACCAGGTCATAGAGCATCTTCCCTCCAGCACCAGGCCATAGAGCATCTTCCCCCCAGCACCAGGACATAGAGCATCTTCCCTCCAGCACCAGGCCATAGAGCATCTTCCCCCCAGCACCAGGACATAGAGCATCTTCCCCCCGGCACCAGGCCATAGAGCATCTTCCCCCCAGCACCAGGCCATAGAGCATCTTCCCCCCAGCACCAGGACATAGAGCATCTTCCCCCCAGCACCAGGCCATAGAGCATCTTCCCCCCAGCACCAGGACATAGAGCATCTTCCCCCCAGCACCAGGACATAGAGCATCTTCCCCCTGGCACCAGGCCATAGAGCATCTTCCCCCCAGCACCAGGACATAGAGCATCTTCCCCCTGGCACCAGGCCATAGAGCATCTTCCCCCCAGCACCAGGACATAGAGCATCTTCCCCCTGGCACCAGGCCATAGAGCATCTTCCCCCCAGCACCAGGTCATAGAGCATCTTCCCTCCAGCACCAGGCCATAGAGCATCTTCCCCCCAGCACCAGGACATAGAGCATCTTCCCTCCAGCACCAGGCCATAGAGCATCTTCCCCCCAGCACCAGGACATAGAGCATCTTCCCCCTGGCACCAGGACATAGAGCATCTTCCCCCTGGCACCAGGCCATAGAGCATCTTCCCCCCAGCACCAGGACATAGAGCATCTTCCCCCTGGCACCAGGCCATAGAGCATCTTCCCCCCAGCACCAGGACATAGAGCATCTTCCCCCTGGCACCAGGCCATAGAGCATCTTCCCCCCAGCACCAGGACATAGAGCATCTTCCCCCTGGCACCAGGCCATAGAGCATCTTCCCTCCAGCACCAGGCCATAGAGCATCTTCCCCCCAGCACCAGGACATAGAGCATCTTCCCCCTGGCACCAGGACATAGAGCATCTTCCCCCTGGCACCAGGCCATAGAGCATCTTCCCCCCAGCACCAGGACATAGAGCATCTTCCCCCTGGCACCAGGACATAGAGCATCTTCCCCCTGGCACCAGGCCATAGAGCATCTTCCCTCCAGCACCAGGCCATAGAGCATCTTCCCCCCAGCACCAGGACATAGAGCATCTTCCCCCTGGCACCAGGACATAGAGCATCTTCCCTCCAGCACCAGGCCATAGAGCATCTTCCCTCCAGCACCAGGCCATAGAGCATCTTCCCCCCGGCACCAGGACATAGAGCATCTTCCCCCCAGCACCAGGACATAGAGCATCTTCCCTCCAGCACCAGGCCATAGAGCATCTTCCCCCTGGCACCAGGCCATAGAGCATCTTCCCCCTGGCACCAGGACATAGAGCATCTTCCCCCTGGCACCAGGACATAGAGCATCTTCCCTCCAGCACCAGGCCATAGAGCATCTTCCCTCCAGCACCAGGCCATAGAGCATCTTCCCCCCGGCACCAGGACATAGAGCATCTTCCCCCCAGCACCAGGACATAGAGCATCTTCCCTCCAGCACCAGGCCATAGAGCATCTTCCCCCTGGCACCAGGCCATAGAGCATCTTCCCCCTGGCACCAGGACATAGAGCATCTTCCCCCTGGCACCAGGACATAGAGCATCTTCCCCCCGGCACCAGGCCATAGAGCATCTTCCCCCTGGCACCAGGACATAGAGCATCTTCCCCCTGGCACCAGGCCATAGAGCATCTTCCCTCCAGCACCAGGACATAGAGCATCTTCCCCCCAGCACCAGGACATAGAGCATCTTCCCCCTGGCACCAGGCCATAGAGCATCTTCCCCCCAGCACCAGGACATAGAGCATCTTCCCCCCAGCACCAGGCCATAGAGCATCTTCCCCCCGGCACCAGGCCATAGAGCATCTTCCCCCTGGCACCAGGACATAGAGCATCTTCCCCCTGGCACCAGGACATAGAGCATCTTCCCCCCGGCACCAGGCCATAGAGCATCTTCCCCCTGGCACCAGGCCATAGAGCATCTTCCCTCCAGCACCAGGACATAGAGCATCTTCCCCCCAGCACCAGGACATAGAGCATCTTCCCCCTGGCACCAGGCCATAGAGCATCTTCCCCCCAGCACCAGGACATAGAGCATCTTCCCCCTGGCACCAGGCCATAGAGCATCTTCCCCCCGGCACCAGGCCATAGAGCATCTTCCCCCTGGCACCAGGTCATAGAGCATCTTCCCCCTGGCACCAGGCCATAGAGCATCTTCCCCCCAGCACCAGGACATAGAGCATCTTCCCCCTGGCACCAGGCCATAGAGCATCTTCCCCCCAGCACCAGGACATAGAGCATCTTCCCCCTGGCACCAGGCCATAGAGCATCTTCCCCCTGGCACCAGGCCATAGAGCATCTTCCCCCTGGCACCAGGTCATAGAGCATCTTCCCCCTGGCACCAGGCCATAGAGCATCTTCCCCCCAGCACCAGGTCATAGAGCATCTTCCCCCTGGCACCAGGCCATAGAGCATCTTCCCCCCAGCACCAGGACATAGAGCATCTTCCCCCTGGCACCAGGCCATAGAGCATCTTCCCCCCAGCACCAGGACATAGAGCATCTTCCCCCTGGCACCAGGCCATAGAGCATCTTCCCCCCAGCACCAGGACATAGAGCATCTTCCCCCTGGCACCAGGCCATAGAGCATCTTCCCCCCAGCACCAGGACATAGAGCATCTTCCCCCTGGCACCAGGCCATAGAGCATCTTCCCCCTGGCACCAGGCCATAGAGCATCTTCCCCCTGGCACCAGGTCATAGAGCATCTTCCCCCTGGCACCAGGCCATAGAGCATCTTCCCCCCAGCACCAGGACATAGAGCATCTTCCCCCTGGCACCAGGCCATAGAGCATCTTCCCCCTGGCACCAGGTCATAGAGCATCTTCCCCCTGGCACCAGGTCATAGAGCATCTTCCCCCTGGCACCAGGACATAGAGCATCTTCCCCCTGGCACCAGGCCATAGAGCATCTTCCCCCCGGCACCAGGCCATAGAGCATCTTCCCCCCGGCACCAGGACATAGAGCATCTTCCCCCTGGCACCAGGCCATAGAGCATCTTCCCCCCAGCACCAGGACATAGAGCATCTTCCCCCCGGCACCAGGCTATAGAGCATCTTCCCCCTGGCACCAGGCTATAGAGCATCTTCCCCCTGGCACCAGGCTATAGAGCATCTTCCCTCCAGCACCAGGCCATAGAGCATCTTCCCCCCGGCACCAGGCCATAGAGCATCTTCCCCCCAGCACCAGGCCATAGAGCATCTTCCCCCTGGCACCAGGCCATAGAGCATCTTCCCCCCAGCACCAGGCCATAGAGCATCTTCCCCCTGGCACCAGGCTATAGAGCATCTTCCCCCTGGCACCAGGCTATAGAGCATCTTCCCCCTGGCACCAGGACATAGAGCATCTTCCCCCTGGCACCAGGCCATAGAGCATCTTCCCCCTGGCACCAGGCCATAGAGCATCTTCCCCCCGGCACCAGGCCATAGAGCAACTTCCCCCCGGCACCAGGCCATAGAGCATCTTCCCCCTGGCACCAGGCCATAGAGCATCTTCCCCCTGGCACCAGGACATAGAGCATCTTCCCCCTGGCACCAGGCCATAGAGCATCTTCCCCCCAGCACCAGGACATAGAGCATCTTCCCCCCGGCACCAGGCTATAGAGCATCTTCCCCCTGGCACCAGGCTATAGAGCATCTTCCCCCTGGCACCAGGCCATAGAGCATCTTCCCCCTGGCACCAGGCCAGCAGCGGACTGCATTCGCACGGACGCGTCACGCTGGTACAAATATGCCACACAAAACATCCTGCACATACATCACAGCTCCTCCTCACCGTCTCCTGCACAGTGGGCAGGATTTTGCTGATGTTTGTCCCACAGTCCTGTGTGCACCCGGCTTTCTGTGTGTGTGTGTGTATGTGTGTGTATGTGTGTGTATGTGTGTGTATGTGTGTGCGCGAGCGCGCATACTGATCGATGGTGCGGGTTTTGTTCTTTTTTGTTTTTATGACTGTTTTTACTGTTCAGCACTTTTATGAATATGAGAAGTGCTTTTACAAATAAAGATTGAGATCGAGATGCTCCGCCTGCCACCATCGCTGCTCTGTATCTGACATGACGAAGTCAGCTCCTCCGGCTGCAGCGAGGCGCCGGCCTCGCCTCTGGCTGCCTGCTGCCCTCCGGAGGCGGTCTGAGCTCGGTGAGTTCCACCGTCTTCTGCAGGAGCTGCGCCCGGACGGCCGGTTCCAGCGCGGCTTCAGGCTGATGCCCGGTTTCCACCAGAAGCGGTGAACAAGTGAGATCGCGCACGCCGCTCACCTTGGCATCATGCCAACTGTTCTGCGTGGTCGGAGTCCTGCTGCCCTCCGTCAGCACGTCCGTGAAGACCTCCACGCTCCAGGCTGTCCTGGCGCGAATTCACTATTTCAACCAACGCGAGCGACGAGCAATGGAGCGGCGGGTGGCGGGCGGCAGCGAGTGGCAGTGCAAGTCGACGGGCGCGCTGATTTTTCCCTGGAGACGCTCGCCGCCGGCCGCTCGCCGTGCACTCACTTGCGCTCTATGTTCACCAGACGAGGTGCCACTCCTCTTTATTTTTCAGTGGCAAACCGGAAACCACAACTAAACAACATATCTTTCAAAGATTGTCTATTGCAACACAATGACAGATATCGCACTCCAACAGGGGTGCGTGCGTCCGTGCACGCGCGTGTTGGAATCCTCTCGCGGGCCGGATTGAACGGTTCGGCGGGCCACATTTGGTCCGCAGGCCGCTAATTGCCGACCCCTGCCATAGAGCATCTTCCCCCCAGCACCAGGTCATAGAGCAGGGGTCACTAACTGGCGGACCGCGGTCCGGATCCGGACCCAGACGCCATCCAATACGGACCAGGACTTATTGAGCAGAGCGGCGTGCGGATCGGTGCGGCGGCGCGCAGAACGGTGCGGCACGGAGCCTGCATGCGGTGCCCGTCCAGGCTTCACATGTCCGCGTGGGTGCGCGTTGGTCCGCGTGACGTAAAAATCGTCATGAATTCCTGTCCGCTGGGGTCCCGCGGACCGATCCGCGGACGTCCGCGCAGCAGCCAGATTTTGAGACCGTGTTGCGCGCAGCTCGTGGCGGTGTGCGCCTGCGCCAGAGCGCCACAGCAAACCAAACATGACGGTAAAGTGAAAGTAGACGGAGCTCCAGCCTGATGGCTCCACTTAAAGACACCGGAAGAGGGAAAAACTGGTGGAAAGAGAGAGAGACTCTGTCTGGAGGAGGAGAAGGTCTGCAGACAGAAGTGAAAGTAACTAATCGCTCCGGCGCCGCCCCGCGATTCAGAAACAGGAAAAAAGGCTAAATAAACTTCAATACTTAATGATGATGTACTGACAGTATATGTGCTTCATTTTCTCTAATTAATCTGTAATGAAGGAGCAGATAAACAGTCTGCAGAGCCGGAAAAGCTTCGAGGATGCGTGGGTCAGCGTTCCTATTGAACGCTGCACAGCTGAGCTCAAAATGTAGTCTGGGAGAACTATGGGAGAACGCACGTCCGCCTCGGTGGAGCGCGGACACTCCAAAGGGGACACTCCAAAGGGGACACTCCAAAGGGGACACTCCAAAGCGGACACTCCAAAGCGGACACTCCAAAGGGGACACTCCAAAGGGGACACTCCAAAGCGGACACTCCAAAGCGGACACTCCAAAGGGGACACTCCAAAGGGGACACTCCAAAGCGGACACTCCAAAGCGGACACTCCAAAGCGGACACTCCAAAGGGGACACTCCAAAGGGGACACTCCAAAGCGGACACTCCAAAGCGGACACTCCAAAGGGGACACTCCAAAGCGGACACTCCAAAGCGGACACTCCAAAGCAGACACTCCAAAGCGGACACTCCAAAGCGGACACTCCAAAGCAGACACTCCAAAGCGGACACTCCAAAGCGGACACTCCAAAGCGGACACTCCAAAGGGGACACTCCAAAGCGGACACTCCAAAGCGGACACTCCAAAGTGGACACTCCAAAGTGGACACTCCAAAGGGGACACTCCAAAGCGGACACTCCAAAGGGGACACTCCAAAGCGGACACTCCAAAGTGGACACTCCAAAGGGGACACTCCAAAGCGGACACTCCAAAGGGGACACTCCAAAGTGGACACTCCAAAGTGGACACTCCAAAGGGGACACTCCAAAGGGGACACTCCAAAGCGGACACTCCAAAGGGGACACTCCAAAGGGGACACTCCAAAGTGGAAACGCGTACATGTGAAGCATGGACCAGCCTTGGGTCGGGGAGGCGGGGAGCGGCGCGGTGCCTGCATGCTGGGTCGGGATCCGTGACTGGGGTGCTGGATTGCCCCCCCCCCCCCCCCCCCCCCCATCGGTCCTGGAGCCCAGTATGATCAGTCCACCAGGATCCTGACAGACACTCACTGCCCAGCAACGTGCAAATGAATGTTCCCTCAGAGTTGCTTGGATTTTGGGGAACCACAAAAAACCATTTAGTGATGGGAGGTTGTCAAGGAGGGCGTGGATTCATTTGATTTGATAGTCAGCTGTTGATGACATGCAGACGCTCATAGAACTACCAGGTTACAGCAGCATATATCACACTGATTCAGTCAGACATCATGATGTTCCGGACCTTTGCTTTAACAAAATATCCCTGACCGGACCTCTGTGAAGTTTAGTTGCATACCCCTGGTTTAGAGCATCTTCCTCCTCTAGAATCAGACTATAGAGCATCTTCCTCCTCTAGCATCAGACTATAGAGCATCTTCCGCCTCTAGAATCAGACTATAGAGCATCTTCCTCCTCTAGAATCAGACTATAGAGCGTCTTCCTCCTCTAGAATCAGACTATAGAGCATCTTCCTCCTCTAGAATCAGACTATAGAGCGTCTTCCTCCTCTAGAATCAGACTATAGAGCATCTTCCTCCTCTAGAATCAGACTATAGAGCATCTTCCTCCTCTAGAATCAGACTATAGAGCGTCTTCCTCCTCTAGAATCAGACTATAGAGCATCTTCCTCCTCTAGAATCAGAGTATAGAGCATCTTCCTCCTCTAGAATCAGAGTATAGAGCATCTTCCTCCTCTAGAATCAGACTATAGAGCATCTTCCTCCTCTGACATCAGACTATAGAGCGTCTTCCTCCTCTGACATCAGACTATAGAGCATCTTCCTCCTCTAGAATCAGACTATAGAGCATCTTCCTCCTCTAGAATCAGACTATAGAGCGTCTTCCTCCTCTAGAATCAGACTATAGAGCATCTTCCTCCTCTAGAATCAGACTATAGAACATCTTCCTCCTCTAGAATCAGACTATAGAGCATCTTCCTCCTCTGACATCAGACTATAGAGCATCTTCCTCCTCTAGAATCAGACTATAGAGCATCTTCCTCCTCTAGAATCAGACTATAGAGCATCTTCCTCCTCTAGAATCAGACTATAGAGCATCTTCCTCCTCTAGAATCAGACTATAGAGCATCTTCCTCCTCTGACATCAGACTATAGAGCATCTTCCTCCTCTAGAATCAGACTATAGAACATCTTCCTCCTCTAGAATCAGACTATAGAGCATCTTCCTCCTCTAGAATCAGACTATAGAGCGTCTTCCTCCTCTAGAATCAGACTATAGAGCATCTTCCTCCTCTAGAATCAGACTATAGAGCATCTTCCTCCTCTGACATCAGACTATAGAGCGTCTTCCTCCTCTGACATCAGACTATAGAGCATCTTCCTCCTCTAGAATCAGACTATAGAGCATCTTCCTCCTCTAGAATCAGACTATAGAGCATCTTCCTCCTCTAGAATCAGACTATAGAGCATCTTCCTCCTCTAGAATCAGACTATAGAGCATCTTCCTCCTCTGACATCAGACTATAGAGCATCTTCCTCCTCTAGAATCAGACTATAGAACATCTTCCTCCTCTAGAATCAGACTATAGAGCATCTTCCTCCTCTAGAATCAGACTATAGAGCGTCTTCCTCCTCTAGAATCAGACTATAGAGCATCTTCCTCCTCTAGAATCAGACTATAGAGCATCTTCCTCCTCTGACATCAGACTATAGAGCGTCTTCCTCCTCTGACATCAGACTATAGAGCATCTTCCTCCTCTGACATCAGACTATAGAGCATCTTCCTCCTCTAGAATCAGACTATAGAGCATCTTCCTCCTCTAGAATCAGACTATAGAGCATCTTCCTCCTCTAGAATCAGACTATAGACCGTCTTCCTCCTCTGACTGAGCTCATGAGGACTGGAGGTGATTTAAAGACCCGTTTCTGGTTCTAGTTCTATCCTCGTCATGAAGAGCTGCTGGTTCTAATCCGGTTCCTTCCACAGTAAAGTGAGGACTCATTGTGGTTCCACTGACCGGTGGAGCGTTGCAGTCCCGCCCCGAGCACCATGGCACCGCTGGCCCGCTGGAGCCGGTCCTGGTCCTGGAGCCGGTCCTGGAGCTGGACCTGGAGCCGGTGTCCTGGTTCCTGTGGGGACGGGCCTACAGAGCAGGACAGAGGAGGGTCTCAGAGCGGTCCACAAAACCTGGTTCAGGATTCAAATGAACCCCTCAGGACGTCTGAGGTCTAGCAGGAACCACATTCAGTCCCAGTGAGGCGACCGGATTCAGGGTCCATGTAGACCACCTGAACCAGAGCCTACAGGATCCACCTGGTCCACCGGAACAGGATCCACCTGGTCCACCTGGTCCACCTGAACCAGAGCCAACAGGTTCCACCTGGTCCACCGGAACCAGAGCCAACAGGATCCACCTGGTCCACCTGAACCAGAGCCAACAGGATCCACCTGGTCCAGCTGAACCAGAGCTAGCTGGACCTGGTCCAGATTCAACAGGCTCCATCTGAACTGGAGAAAACTGGTCTGGACACCATGTTCGATTCCCGGCTCACAGCCAGCAAGACCAGCCGACCCGGACCGCCTGGAGACCTGAAGAGGACCAGGCTGCACCTCCTGCACCTCCTCCTCTCTTCCTCCTCCTCCTTCTCTCCTCCTCCTCTCCTCCTCTCTTCCTCCTCCTCCTCTTCCTCCTCCTCTTCTCTTCCTCCTCCTCTCCTCCTCAACCGCCTCTCTTCGTCCTCCTCTCTTCCTTCTCTCCTCCTCCTTCTCCTCCTCCTCTCTTCCTCCTCCTCTTCTCTTCCTCCTCCTCTCCTCCTCAACCGCCTCTCTTCGTCCTCCTCTCTTCCTTCTCTCCTCCTCCTTCTCCTCCTCCTCTCTTCCTCCTCCTCTTCTCTTCCTCCTCCTCTCCTCCTCTCTTCCTCCTCCTCCTCTTCCTCCTCCTCTTCTCTTCCTCCTCCTCTCCTCCTCAACCGCCTCTCTTCGTCCTCCTCTCTTCCTTCTCTCCTCCTCCTTCTCCTCCTCCTCTCTTCCTCCTCCTCTTCTCTTCCTCCTCCTCTCCTCCTCAACCGCCTCTCTTCGTCCTCCTCTCTTCCTTCTCTCCTCCTCCTTCTCCTCCTCCTCTCTTCCTCCTCCTCTTCTCTTCCTCCTCCTCTCCTCCTCAACCGCCTCTCTTCGTCCTCCTCTCTTCCTTCTCTCCTCCTCCTTCTCCTCCTCCTCTCTTCCTCCTCCTCTTCTCTTCCTCCTCCTCTCCTCCTCAACCTCCTCTCTTCCTCCTCCTCCTCCTCCTCCTCCTCCTCTCTTCCTCCTCCTCTTCCTCCTCCTCCTCTCTTCCTCCTCCTCCTCTCTTCCTCCTCTTCTCTTCCTCCTCCTCCTCTCCTCCTCTCCTCCTCTCTTCCTCCTCTCTTCCTCCTCTCCTCCTCTCCTCCTCCTGCAGGAGCTCGGGGAGGTTCTGTCTCACCGTCAGGTCGGGGTTCTGCGGAGCCTCTTTGGATGAATGGATGGTGTTCGAGTCCAGAACCAGACCGCCGACCACTGACACACAGAGGAGAACTCGCCACGCCCACATCCTGCTGGTCCTGCTCCCGCTCCTGCTCCTGGTCCTCCTGGTTCTGGTCCTGGTCCTCCTGGTCCTCCTGGTCCTCCTGGTCCTCCTGGTCCTCCTGGTCCTGGTCCTGGTCCTCCTGGGTCTGGCTGGTCTGCTGCTGCCTTCAGGTGCGCTGGGTTTTTATGCGGCTGAGTGGCCTCTGAAGTGCTGAAGGTGCGTTTGAAGTGTGACGCCTCGACTTCCTGCCTGGAAGCCGGCGGCCTGCAGGTGGAGGGGCGTTTGATACGAGACACCACACAGCCCTGAGGACAGGTGGAGGGGCGTTTGATACGAGACACCACACAGCCCTGAGGACAGGTGGAGGGGCGTTTGATACGAGACACCACACAGCCCTGAGGACAGGTGGAGGGGCGTTTGATACGAGACACCACACAGCCCTGAGGGGTATTAGAGCCCACCTGCAGCGTCTGAAGGGCTGCTTGATGTGGTCTGACAGGAAGTCCTGCTGATCCAGGTGGTTACAGCACACACACACACACACACACACACACACACACACACACACACACACACACACTCATCAGTGTCCTCTGGTTCTAGATCAGATCAGTGGATCACCTGGTTCTAGATCAGTAGATCAGTGGATCACCTGGTTCTAGATCAGTAGATCAGTGGATCACCTGGTTCTAGATCAGTAGATCAGTGGATCACCTGCAGAACAGTGAAGGTACTGGAGTTCCTGATGATGTTCCTGCAGGAAGGCTGGAGAATGGAGAGTAGAGGTTCTAGGACAGAACCCTGTGGAACTCCATGTTTAGTGGCTCCACTAAAATCTAGCCATGTCTCCAGAAAGCAGTCGTCTCCCTGGTTAGAGGACAACATCCTGAGCCTGAAGAGCCTGTGTCGGAAAACTGAGCGCCTCTGGAAATCCAGGAACCGTGAGGTCCACAGAGTACACCTCAGGGGCTTAATGTCCTCCTTAAATGAAACCATTCAGGAGGAAAGATCCAAATACTTTGCTGCTCTGATCACATCAAGTAAGAAAAATCCTGAGGTGTTGTTTGACACCAGGATCTCCATGGTGTCTCCTGCTCCTCTGCTGCTCCTGTGTCTGTCAGGCTGACAGTAACGACTTCTCAACCTTCTTTGGATCACTACTGCAGCAACACATCATCAGCAGGGTCAAACCAGCCTGTCTCACCACGGCCTAGACCAGCTCACGTTCCCTGTTAGTGGAGGACAGTCCAACGCCTGGTGAGTTCTGCTTCACAATGACAGGAAGAGCCGACATCCAAGGATCAAAAAGCGACGTCGCTATGAACGCTGGGCCGCCACACGCCAGTCCTCCCTGTGGGAACTTTTCTGACTCCTCCTGCTTAAAACCCAAAAAGTCAGAAGGATGGTGAGGCGCCGCTTCCACGGTCTGTACTCCTACTGAGAATCAAGATCAAGCAAGCTTTTGCCCTTCTGCTCTACGGGAGGTTTCTGTCCTCCATGAGCTCGCCTTAGGACACCTGCGTTACCGTTTGACAGGTGTACCGCCCCAGTCCAACTCCCCACCTGCCACTGTCCCCGGAGCGGGTCGCGCAGGACATTAGGTGGAAGAGCCTTTAGCTCTCAGGCACCGTTTTTATGGAACCAGCTTCCAAGTGGTGTCAAAGAGGCAGACACAGTCTCCACATTTAAGGTGAGGCTCAAGACGTTTCTCTTCGATGCAGCCTATGATCAGGTCAGCTAGGGATTCTAAACCATCATTATTAAAAGCTGCCCTAGGAGCTAGAATGCTGTGGGAAGTACGGTGCACTGAGCCCTGTCCTCTAATGTCTGAATGTTCTTCCCTTTAGTCCCTTCATTGCTTTTCCCCTGCTGTCCCCCCCTTCGAGGGGGAGTCTTCTCCAGTTTCAGTTGCTGACTCCACTATTACGAGGGCCTATGAACAAGCTCCGTCCAGACCGGGAGGACACTCCTGTCGGTGCTGCCCGTGGACTGGCTTCAGTTCTACTGCTGGGATCTGTGGTTCTTGTGCTGGACCGTCCAACGGACTGTCCTCAACATAGTCCTAGGCTTTACTTCTTATTGTCTCATGCTGGCTGCTGCCAAAGCTGTCCGTCCCTGGGAGAGGGATCCCTCCATACTGTGGTTCTCCCCAAGATCTCTTCTTCTCCCACTGGGTTTCTGGAGTTTGTTCTTGCCGGATGTGAGGGTCTAAGGCGGTGGTTTCTTCGTTTTGTCTCGTTACTGTGAATTTGACATATTAACATTATGCTTATTCACTGTTTTTATTTTTACCAACCAATGTAACATCTTGAAGCCTCTGAGGCAGCTGCTATTGTGATACTGGGCTGTACAAAAATACATTGACTGATTGAAATTGATTGATTGATTTGTTGATAAAATCAGAGACATAAAAGACTAAATCCAGCACCTTCCCTGTGCAGTCCAGGTCTGGTTGAACCGCCTCTACATGTCTGGTCCTCTTTTAATCCCGTATGCCCTGAAGACATCCCAGCACTGATGGGGAAGACGAAACCGTCCTCCAGTCCTGTAGACGTGTTTCCATCTCAGCTCACTGTGAGTGTTTCTGACTCAGTCGGACCATGAGGGACCAGAATGTTCAGCCTGTCTCTCTCTCCTGGTGTCTTTCCTTCCTCCTTCAAGCATGCACTCGTAGAACCAAAACTCAAGAAACCAAACTTGGACCAACATGCACCTAAAAACTACAGGCCGATATCTAAAGTCCCCTGTTTGTCCAAACTGTTGACATTTTTCAGTCAGGGTTTCGTACTCACCACTTTACAGAGACTGCCCTGCTGACAGAGTCCAGACATCCTGATGTCTGCCGACTCGGGGAGACGGACAGTGCTGGTCCTGGTGGACCTGTCCTCAGCCTTCGACACAGTGGACCTCCAGGTCCTGATAATCAGGCTGCAGGACCTGATTGGTCTGTCAGGTCCAGGATCCAGTGGATCTCCTCCTACCTGGCTGGCAGGAGCTTCAGTGTGTCGGCCAACCACATCATGTCTGAGCCAGCCAGTCTGCAGTGTGGTGTGCCTCAGGGCTCAGCTCTGGGACCCCTCCTGTTCCTTCTGCATGTTCTTCCTCTGGGTCAGGTGATCCAGCAGTTCAGGGTCTCGGACCTCCTGTTTGCAGACGACCTGCAGCTGTTCTGCTCCTTCAGGCCTCTGAAGTCTAAACCCAGCTCCTGAAGGCCTGCTGGTCCTGAACCAGCAGCGGCTCAGAGAACACAGCCTCCAACTGGATCCAGAACAACCAGAGACCCTCATCATGGCCCAGACAGAACCAGCCCCGCTATCAGCAGAACCTCGGTGATCTGAGAACCTCAACCAGAACCCAACTGAGGAACCTCGGGGTGATCTTTGACACCATGTCTCTGGACCACCGCTTGAGACAGCTGGTTAGAACCTGTTTCTTCCAGCTGTTAGAACCTGTTCCTTCCAGCTGTTAGAACCTGTTTCTTCCAGCTGTTAGAACCTGTTCCTTCCAGCTGTTAGAACCTGTTTCTTCCAGCTGTTAGAACCTGTTCCTTCCAGCTGTTAGAACCTGTTTGTTCCAGCTGTTAGAACCTGTTCCTTCCAGCTGGTTAGAACCTGTTTGTTCCAGCTGTTAGAACCTGTTCCTTCCAGCTGGTTAGAACCTGTTTGTTCCAGCTGTTAGAACCAGTTCCTTCCAGCTGTTAGAACCTGTTTCTTCCAGCTGTTAGAACCTGTTCCTTCCAGTTGGTTAGAACCTGTTTCTTCCAGTTGGTTAGAACCAGTTCCTTCCAGCTGTTAGAACCTGTTTGTTCCAGCTGTTAGAACCAGTTCCTTCCAGATGTTAGAACCTGTTTCTTCCAGCTGTTAGAACCTGTTCCTTCCAGCTGTTAGAACCTGTTTCTTCCAGCTGTTAGAACCAGTTCCTTCCAGCTGGTTAGAACCTGTTCCTTCCAGCTGTTAGAACCTGTTTCTTCCAGCTGTTAGAACCTGTTCCTTCCAGTTGGTTAGAACCTGTTCCTTCCAGCTGTTAGAACCTGTTTCTTCCAGCTGTTAGAACTTGTTCCTTCCAGCTGTTAGAACCTGTTTCTTCCAGCTGTTAGAACCTGTTCCTTCCAGCTGTTAGAACCTGTTTCTTCCAGCTGTTAGAACCTGTTCCTTCCAGCTGTTAGAACCTGTTCCTTCCAGCTGTTAGAACCTGTTCCTTCCAGCTGTTAGAACCTGTTTCTTCCAGCTGTTAGAACCTGTTCCTTCCAGCTGTTAGAACCTGTTCCTTCCAGCTGTTAGAACCTGTTCCTTCCAGCTGTTAGAACTTGTTCCTTCCAGCTGTTAGAACCTGTTCCTTCCAGCTGTTAGAACTTGTTCCTTCCAGCTGTTAGAACCTGTTCCTTCCAGCTGTTAGAACCTGTTTGTTCCAGCTGTTAGAACCTGTTTCTTCCAGCTGTTAGAACCTTTTTCTTCCAGCTGTTAGAACCTGTTTCTTCCAGCTGTTAGAACCTTTTTCTTCCAGCTGTTAGAACCTGTTCCTTCCAGCTGTTAGAACCTGTTTGTTCCAGCTGTTAGAACCTGTTTCTTCCAGCTGTTAGAACCTTTTTCTTCCAGCTGTTAGAACCTGTTTCTTCCAGCTGTTAGAACCTTTTTCTTCCAGATGTTAGAACCTGTTTCTTCCAACTGTTAGAACCTGTTCCTTCCAGCTGTTAGAACCTGTTCCTTCCAGCTGTTAGAAGTTGTTCCTTCCAGCTGTTAGAACCTGTTTCTTCCAGCTGTTAGAACCTTTTTCTTCCAGCTGTTAGAACCTGTTCCTTCCAGCTGTTAGAACCTGTTTCTTCCAGCTGGTTAGAACCTGTTTGTTCCAGCTGTTAGAACCTGTTTGTTCCAGCTGTTAGAACCTGTTTCTTCCAGCTGTTAGAACCTGTTCCTTCCAGCTGTTAGAACCTTTTTCTTCCAGCTGTTAGAACCTGTTTCTTCCAGCTGTTAGAACCTGTTCCTTCCAGCTGTTAGAACCTGTTCCTTCCAGCTGTTAGAACTTGTTCCTTCCAGCTGTTAGAACCTGTTTCTTCCAGCTGTTAGAACCTTTTTCTTCCAGCTGTTAGAACCTGTTCCTTCCAGCTGTTAGAACCTGTTTCTTCCAGCTGGTTAGAACCTGTTTGTTCCAGCTGTTAGAACCTGTTTGTTCCAGCTGTTAGAACCTGTTTCTTCCAGCTGTTAGAACCTGTTCCTTCCAGCTGTTAGAACCTGTTTCTTCCAGCTGGTTAGAACCTGTTTGTTCCAGCTGTTAGAACCTGTTTCTTCCAGCTGTTAGAACCTGTTTCTTCCAGCTGTTAGAACCTGTTCCTTCCAGCTGGTTAGAACCTGTTTCTTCCAGCTGTTAGAACCTGTTCCTTCCAGCTGTTAGAACCTGTTTCTTCCAGCTGTTAGAACCTGTTCCTTCCAGCTGTTAGAACCTGTTTCTTCCAGCTGTTAGAACCTGTTTCTTCCAGCTGTTAGAACCTGTTCCTTCCAGCTGGTTAGAACCTGTTTGTTCCAGCTGTTAGAACCTGTTCCTTCCAGCTGGTTAGAACCTGTTTGTTCCAGCTGTTAGAACCAGTTCCTTCCAGCTGTTAGAACCTGTTTCTTCCAGCTGTTAGAACCTGTTCCTTCCAGTTGGTTAGAACCTGTTTCTTCCAGTTGGTTAGAACCAGTTCCTTCCAGCTGTTAGAACCTGTTTCTTCCAGCTGTTAGAACCAGTTCCTTCCAGCTGGTTAGAACCTGTTCCTTCCAGCTGTTAGAACCTGTTTCTTCCAGCTGTTAGAACCTGTTCCTTCCAGCTGGTTAGAACCTGTTTCTTCCAGCTGTTAGAACCTGTTCCTTCCAGCTGTTAGAACCTGTTTCTTCCAGCTGTTAGAACTTGTTCCTTCCAGCTGTTAGAACCTGTTTCTTCCAGCTGTTAGAACCTGTTCCTTCCAGCTGTTAGAACCTGTTTCTTCCAGCTGTTAGAACCTGTTCCTTCCAGCTGTTAGAACCTGTTCCTTCCAGCTGTTAGAACCTGTTCCTTCCAGCTGTTAGAACCTGTTTCTTCCAGCTGTTAGAACCTGTTCCTTCCAGCTGTTAGAACCTGTTTCTTCCAGCTGTTAGAACCTGTTCCTTCCAGCTGTTAGAACCTGTTCCTTCCAGCTGTTAGAACCTGTTCCTTCCAGCTGTTAGAACTTGTTCCTTCCAGCTGTTAGAACCTGTTCCTTCCAGCTGTTAGAACTTGTTCCTTCCAGCTGTTAGAACCTGTTCCTTCCAGCTGTTAGAACCTGTTTGTTCCAGCTGTTAGAACCTGTTTCTTCCAGCTGTTAGAACCTTTTTCTTCCAGCTGTTAGAACCTGTTTCTTCCAGCTGTTAGAACCTTTTTCTTCCAGCTGTTAGAACCTGTTCCTTCCAGCTGTTAGAACCTGTTTGTTCCAGCTGTTAGAACCTGTTTCTTCCAGCTGTTAGAACCTTTTTCTTCCAGCTGTTAGAACCTGTTTCTTCCAGCTGTTAGAACCTTTTTCTTCCAGATGTTAGAACCTGTTTCTTCCAGCTGTTAGAACCTGTTCCTTCCAGCTGTTAGAACCTGTTCCTTCCAGCTGTTAGAACTTGTTCCTTCCAGCTGTTAGAACCTGTTTCTTCCAGCTGTTAGAACCTTTTTCTTCCAGCTGTTAGAACCTGTTCCTTCCAGCTGTTAGAACCTGTTTCTTCCAGCTGGTTAGAACCTGTTTGTTCCAGCTGTTAGAACCTGTTTGTTCCAGCTGTTAGAACCTGTTTCTTCCAGCTGTTAGAACCTGTTCCTTCCAGCTGTTAGAACCTGTTCCTTCCAGCTGTTAGAACCTTTTTCTTCCAGCTGTTAGAACCTGTTTCTTCCAGCTGTTAGAACCTGTTCCTTCCAGCTGTTAGAACCTGTTTCTTCCAGCTGTTAGAACCTGTTCCTTCCAGCTGTTAGAACTTGTTCCTTCCAGCTGTTAGAACCTGTTTCTTCCAGCTGTTAGAACCTTTTTCTTCCAGCTGTTAGAACCTGTTCCTTCCAGCTGTTAGAACCTGTTTCTTCCAGCTGGTTAGAACCTGTTTGTTCCAGCTGTTAGAACCTGTTTGTTCCAGCTGTTAGAACCTGTTTCTTCCAGCTGTTAGAACCTGTTCCTTCCAGCTGTTAGAACCTGTTTCTTCCAGCTGGTTAGAACCTGTTTGTTCCAGCTGTTAGAACCTGTTTCTTCCAGCTGTTAGAACCTGTTTCTTCCAGCTGTTAGAACCTGTTCCTTCCAGCTGGTTAGAACCTGTTTCTTCCAGCTGTTAGAACCTGTTCCTTCCAGCTGTTAGAACCTGTTTCTTCCAGCTGTTAGAACCTGTTTCTTCCAGCTGTTAGAACCTGTTCCTTCCAGCTGTTAGAACCTGTTCCTTCCAGCTGTTAGAACCTGTTTCTTCCAGCTGTTAGAACCTGTTTCTTCCAGCTGTTAGAACCTGTTCCTTCCAGCTGTTAGAACCTGTTTCTTCCAGCTGTTACACTCAAAAAAAGGAAATGTTACTATAGTTCGTTGTAAAGTATAGTATTTCTTTTTAATTACTCAAAAACTACAAGTTTTTTTTCAACTTAAGTTGGTTGTGTTGGTTGAAAGCAAAAATATGCAATGTTAGGTTTACTTGGTTGTATTAGTTACCCCTACTCAAATCTGTCATGTAAAAATCATGCAAAACCAAAAAGCAACGCAGTCGACATGTTTGTCCCTTAAAGGACACCACACATCTCCTCTAATCTCGTTCACAATCAAGGAAGTTTATATTACCTCCCCCACTACTGGTTTTATTGAATTTTTATTTTGAATTTATTTTGAAATTTAATTTTTAATTTATTTTGAATAACTTATTTGGAAAATATTTTATTCAGCCTGTATCATACAGGAATTTCAAATTGTAATGGATCTTTATTTTAAAACTTTGCAGGGTTTGAAAAACATAAAGGTTACAAAAAACTTTGAAAATTTTAAGTCCTGAATCTGTCTTTATTGTGTGAATGCTGGAGGCATTCACACTGTTGTTTTCTCTTCTTCTTCTTGTCGTGTTGTGTACCCCTCTGTTCGCTAAGTTTTATTCGTTTTTATTTTTTAATTTTCATTTGTTTTTTCAAAACAAATTTTGTACGGTGTGTTCGACGCGTTTCACACATGTGCAGAAGGAATCAGGTTGGGTCATGAAAACTTTGCAGGTGCTCACAGGGAAACCTCACCACTGTGAATCCTCAGAGTCAGTGAGTCACGTCATAATGAAATGTCCAGTGAACACAGAACAGACGAAAATATTGTTTATAAATTTGGAAAAGTTGGGACTAAAACATATTCACTTAAGACAATACTGGGTGAGGGATGGAGTGAGAGGGAGATTGCATGTGCAGTAGTTCACTTTCTTTTGACAACGGATCTGTACAGCAGGATTTAGGCCCCAGAAGATGAAGCTGCATTAGCGCAAAATCACCTGTGTGTGGCAGCACTGCACCGCACTGTGCCTAATCTGCCGTAAAAAGAAGAAGAAGAAGGAGGAGACGTAAAACCTCACCTGGATGAATCTGCAGCTATCGTCGAAGCAGAGGTAAGTTTTCGCCTTTTTACTGCCATAACTTCATAAATCAAGTACAGTTTCTGCAGTTCCCATACACTACAGACATCGACTGGAATTAGCGAGAACGAGTCCGGGCACCAGAACACCACGTGTTTCTGTAGGCAGCGACGTAGTTCGGTTAGTTGCATTAGCTCGTTAGCGTCTTTAGCTCGGTCAGCGAGGCCATGCAGTTGTACTCATAAGCTGGAGACTGACGCTGCCATACGAGGTGCTGTGTATTTTCCACATCCATGTGGCTCCACGCTGCAGATGGAGGGGAGGGAGAGGCGCGTGTTCTGTCGCTGCTGACGCTGCTAACGGCGCCGCTGCGCCCGGACTGAAAAGGCCTGGCGGGAACCCTGTGTAGTAAGGGCTCATTCCAGGTGGAACCCACTGGAATTCCGCGCGAGTGTTATTGGTTAGGCTCCGACTTATCCTGCCTTTATGTGCTATACAGTTTTCCAAGTTTAAAATTGCATACATCGTATGGAAAACTGGGGATTGATTTTGGTACTCTAGTTTCTGAGAAGCTTAACCTTTCACTTTTCAAAATGGCGGAGCGCGCTAAGAAATAATAGACGGTAAGAAGTGTGACGATTTTTAAACGTGTTGTCATCCTTTATGTGGCACAACATAAAAACGTAGCGTAAACAATTTAAAATGTTAAAATACTTTAAAGAATAATATTTCACCAAATGGTCATTGGGTCAAAGAAGGGGAGGCCTTGGAAGGCTGTGGAATGATCTACAGGTGATACTCGGAAAATTAGAATATGAAGTAAAAGTTGTTTTATTAAGGAAAATCAACAAAGTGTAACCAATACATTTTATAGAGTCATTACATGCAAAGTGAGATATCTCAAGCATCTCTTTGTTGTAATTTTGCCGATTATGATTTCCGACTTATGAAAACTTCAAACCCCAAAACTCTGAAAATTTAAATAGTGGGGAAAACTTCACCATTGTAGGCTCACAGTATCACACACAAAAGCTTGAACTATATTGATTTGCAAAATTTTTGTCTGCATAATACTTACCTTTTACCTTTAAAATGTTGTTGCAGAAATGCATGGAATTTTTCAGGCTATTCAAATGTTCTGAGTATCACCTGTATTCCATAGGAGTCGTCTGATTTTAATGTGATTCTAATTTCAATTTCTTTTTTCAACAGATATGAATGTGGTCTTGTAAAGACTGTGGGGCCACGGTATCAACAAGAGTCCGTCTGCGAAAACACTACAGGTTGGCTCATGACAATTTCGGCCGCAGACACCCATACCCATGCACTTATTCTGATTGCCCGTGTGTATTCAAAACTTGGAATGCTCTTCATAGTCATTTAAGCAGGTCACATACTGATCAAAGTGTTGAAAATGTGTTAGTTCAGCTACTTTTAACTGTCATTTGTGTCCAAGCACCTCCATAGGATCAGCACAAGAATATTTTTGTCACATCAATAACCATCTGAAGAACCATGAGACTGTGAATTGTGTGTTTCAAGGCTGTTCTTTCCAGACTAATATTTATGGTACTTACAAGTCCCACAGAAGTAGAAAACACACCCCTTATTCTCTTAAAGATTTTAAAGTAGGCATCATAAACACTAGTGGAGCAGAACATTTAGCAGATGGTGACGTTGATAATTCAGCTCGATGTGGTGAGTGTGATGTCGATTCAGATAGTGATATAGAAACTGAAACAGAAGAACTGCATTTATTCAAGACTATAGAACTGAAATTAGGATCTCTTTTACTAAAACTTGAAAACTATTTCCATGTTCCACGCACAGCAATAGATGAACTGCTCGCTGAATTGCATTATTGGATAGGATCTGCGTCAGTGCCAATATCAAATGAAGCAATTGAAGAAACTCTCAGAAATCACAATGTCTCTGTTGACCAGACAGTGATTAAAGAATTGACTGCTGCATTATCTTCATGTAACCCATTGTTAAAAAGTATAGCAAAGGATGGTCCCCTCGCTACTGCTCATAAACGCAGGAAGTATTACAAAGAAAAATTTGACATTGTCGATCCAGTAGAGTATATTCTTGACTCAAAAACAAAACAAACCTTCCAGTATATTCCTGTTCTTAAAACGTTAGAGCAGTTACTCAAAAAGAAAGATATTCTCAACAAAGTTGTTGAGAGTCACTCAGATCAACAATCGGTACATGGGGAGTATAGATGTTATCAAGATGGTTGTCACTTCAAAAATAATGTGTTTCTCTCAGGTGAGGAATTAAGACTGTCATTGTACCTCTACATAGATGACTTTGAAATTTGCAATCCCTTAGGGACGCCACGAAAAAAACATAAACTTTGTGGTGTTTATTGGATTTTAGGGAACTTGCTGCCAGTTTGTCAGTCATCATGAACTCATTTTATCTTGCATTGCTTTGTAAAAGTGAAGATGTGAGAACATTTGGTTATAAAAAAATATTTGAACCTTTCCTGCGTGATATTGTCACATTAGAGCAACAGGGAATTTTCATTGGTCATCTGGGAACATTCATCAGAGGTACTGTTGTGTGTGTCGTGGCCGACAACCTTGGAGCGCATGGATTAGCTGGGTTCGTGGAGAGTTTTTCTGGAGATTTTGTCTGTCGGTTTTGTACTGCTACACGCAGTGAAATTCAGTCACAGGAGGTCAAAGAGGGTGGCTTCAGTCTCAGAACGAAAGAACTACATTGTGCACACGTAGCAAGTGCACGTGAACAAGGTAAACCCTGTTTTGGAGTCAAACCTACATGTGCTTTAACTGAGAGCCTTTCATTTTTTGAGGTTACAGCAGGTTTCCCCCCAGATCGGGCACATGGCCTTTTTGAGGAGATAGTACCCGTTGAACTTGCTGAATGCTTTGGATTGCTTTTAGCTAAGAAGTACTTCACTTTTGACTGTTGAAATGATTTAATTCAGGCTTTCCCATACAAATGGGGGGATAAAAAAAATCGGCCTCAGTTATTGCCGCGTGCTTTCCACATTAAGAGAAATATTGGTGGAAACTCGCACGAAAATTGGTGTTTGTTAAGGCTAATACCCCTGATTGTTGGAAAATTAATTCCAGAAGACGAACCAGCTTGGCAGCTAATATTAGATTTGAAGGATATTGTTGGTCTTGTTGTTTGCCCTGTACATACGAATGAGTCAACTGCATACTTGGAGACTAAAATATCTGAGCACAGATACCGGTATTGCACACTCTTCCCTGAAAGAAAACTGCTACCAAAGCACCACTACCTGGAACATTATCCAGCACTAGTCCTTCTCTTTGGTCCACTCGTTTCTTTCTGGACTCTGAGGTTTGAATCAAAGCACAGTTATTTTAAACCAGTTGTGAGGCATACCAACTGTTTTAAAAACATAACACTGTCTTTGGCCACGGAACATCAGCTCATGATTGCCCATAGTTTGTTTTCATCAAGCTGTGAAAAAAACTTTCTCGAGGTTGCAGGAGTCTCAACGGTTCCTCTTGATGTCCTTAAAGAGGAAGTAGCAGATGGCCTCCGTCAGAAGTACCCTGATCTCAGTGTTGTTAATCTGGCACAGAATGTATCTGTTGATGGCATCAGCTTCAGAAGTGGCATGATAATAGTGCATGGGTTTGTTGGTGGACTGCCAGACTTTGCCGAAGTTGTGCAGATGTGTTTTGAAAGACCAACTTGTCTTCATAGCAAAAAAATGAAGCTCATGGTACAGAGAGCACTACAGATCCTTCGAGTTGGATCCTTCTCCAAGAGATGTGTGATTGCCCACAGTCAGCTTGTGGATCGTTGCCCCCTCTGTGATTACAAAGTTGGCACTTTACGGATGGTGACTTTGAAACGATACATACATTCTTCAGGTAATACAAAGGAATATTTGTGTGTTTTGCACAAAATCTTATTCATACTAACCCAAAACTTACCAAACATTTTTCTGACTAATCAAAACTTACACAATATAGTAGACATGAATTTCTCATCTGTAACATCCACTGGTTCTTTTGTGTGTGTGGGTGTGGGTGTGTGTGTGGGTGTGGGTGTGTGTGTGGGTGTGGGTGTGGGTGGGGGGGGTGTAAAGATGTCACAAATATGTTTGTCATGGTGTTGTGCTCTGTTTTACTTTAATATTCTCTCTCTTTCAGAATAAGAGTCGCAGGTGCACACAATGTCTACTCCAGCAAAGCTTGGGATTGTTCTCGGAGAAGATAACTGTGTGAAGCTGACTTTGTCTTCTGGAATACCGGACTCTGTGGACAGTCTTACATTTGAAATTCAGAAACAGTGTGGAATTGAAGGACAGTTCAGACTGCAGTACATGGACAGTGACTTCGACCAGTTTATGAACCTGACTTCAACAGCAGATATCCAAGACAAAGGGACATTAAAAGTAATTCTACTGAATGATCAGTCAACACAGGCCTCCAGTCAGCAGATGGATGATTCCTGTGTCGACACTGATATACTTTCATCCTCTGAGTCAGCTGGGTCTCCAGCCTCATCTCTAAGGCATCAAGGCTGGCCAAGCAACTTCCCTATTCCTCCGTTCTCTTACGAAGCAGAGATGCAGCTGTCAAAGGCAAACCAGGAATTCCTTGCTGAAGGCAAGCGGCTGAACCCAAGCTCCAAAGTCAGGTCAGACATTCTGCAGGCCTTGGCTTCTGAAATAATGAAGTACACAACAGGATACCCTACCTCTGCACAATTAGACGATGTTGCAGGAGCTTTGATCCTTAAACATCCATGCTTAAAGGAACAGGGATCTGTTACTGGATACTACGGTTGGAAAATAAGCTTGAAGTACAAAATGGGCAACTTCTGTACGAAGCTGAGGAGCTTGGGATGCCCAGAAATGACCATCAACTCCATGAAAAACAGACAGCCTGGTAGCTCCTCAAGTCCGAACCAAGTGAAGAAACCCAGGAGAGCCGAGGTCAATTTCTGCCCTCTTTACCCAGCTGGAGAAGACATAGAGTCTTGAGAAGGAGCGAGTGGAACTGCTATCTGAGGTCAAGAAAAGGAACAATCGTCAGGTGATAAAAGAGAAAATGGTGAAAACCTTTGCTCATCAGTGGCATGAAGTGGTTCAAGACATGCCCTTCATCGCAGAATTCAAAAGTAGATGGCCGGCTCTCTTTATGGAAGATGAGGCAAGTTTTAATTTGCAGGTCATAAGTAAATTTTCTTTGCTTCATGTCACAACTTTAATGTTTTTGCTAATTGGTTGAAAATATTTGTGTGAATGCCTCCAGCATTCACACAAATATCCTGTTATGCTCTGCTTTTGGCTTGGTGTTAGTTGTCTGCAGCCAGCGCCACTTTTTCATTCTGCTGGTGGTGATTAAAGCCACATGTTTTGTCCTGTCGGTTCAGCTCAATTGTATAAGCTTCCTCCACATTTTGCTGAGGGTCGGGCGCACCTGTGTTGTCTCAGAGGTCTGGTCTCTCCCAGGTCTCCTTCCCTCCAGGTCCAGAGGGAGGCTGTCTGTAACAATCACAATCATCCTCTTGAAACACGAACTGTGATCAAACTAACACACCGAGCCCAAAGCTGAGCGTCATAAGGAGAATTATTCCACTGCTGTGGAGTTGCTGGATCCAGAGATAATTAGCATATTTACCTAAAGCTCTACTCATTTGTATATTTTAAGTTGTATGTTGACCTTCTTTTGTACTTTGTGCTTTTGTTTTTGTCTGTTGGGTCTTGTCCCTAGGTATGTGCGGAGTTCTCGTGAATAACCACCATCCCGCTCATCGCAAAGTTCATGTCGCAGCTGGACCACTGTTCTGACAAGTTGGCTCGAGTGCTGCTTAGAAAGGAGGAGCAGCAGGATGCAAAATCACAACCATTATGGCTGTTATTGACCAGGTTTGTGTAATTACTTGAATAATAATGGATACCTCAGTTGCTGTGGATGCTCGCATGATAAATTTGTCCCCACCCCCACTTATACACAATTCACATAACACTAGTAGCCAACTGTTGCCTTTCACTCTTGTGTGCTCTGCTCTCATTGCTAATTGGCAAAAGCTAGTGAACTGATTTTATGAATATCTGTATGACCTCTGCATAAAGACTGACTGGCCAACTGACTCTCTGGACAGTTTTCTTCTTTCTTCATCTTCTAAATGTCAGTGACTTCTTCATACAATATATTTCCTGTTGTGTTTTTCAGAATGACTCCATTGAAACAAGGAGAGCCTGCTGCCTCAAAGCACTAGCTTTGTATCTCAATGAAGACCCTGAGAAGTGAAGGAATACACAGTAAGTGTTGTCTAGGTCTGACTTTCAATAGTTACCTCCTCCAAGGAGGTGATGTAATCACGTCAGTTTGTTGCTTTGTTGGTTGGTCTGTTAGCAACATTACGGAAAAAGTAATTGACGGATTGCAATGAAACTTAGTGGAAAGGTGGGTCTTGAGCTAACTTAGAATCCATTAAATTTTGGTGAAGATCCGGATCACTGTCTGGATCCAGGAATTTTTTCAAGGATTCTTTATCATTGAGAGATAGGGAGTCTTTCACATGGTTGGGCAGTTCCGCTGACGGGGGGGGGAGCGCCCCTGTTAACCTATATGATGGTTCATACAGGAGGCGTGGGGGAGCGGCTTGCGCCGTGGACCGTGGCGTATGGCACTGGATATTCGTGAAAGATATCTGTAATTCAGTTCCTCCTAGTCAAAAAGAGTGATAGAGATATCAACAACTCTATTTCTACTATCCGAAATTATCATCTCAGATATCCACAAATACATTCTTCCTAGGAGAAATGTCGTCACTTTTGCCATTCATGTGTATGGGTTGCATCATTTCGCCTATCCATAACTCAGTTGTAGATATCTGCAATATGAGTTACAGATATCTGCAAGTGAATTAAGGATAGTCAAAATTCCAATTCCAGATATCTCCAACCCCTCCTCAGTTACAGATATCTACATGTTTCTTTATGGATATCCATAATTCAGTTTTGACTCGGCGGAATTCGTTGTAGATATCTTAAATTAAAGTAACGCCTAGTCAAAATAATGTTGTAGATATCTCAAATGGGAATTACGGATTGGCAAAACTTGATTGTAGATATCTGAAATTATGTTAGAGATATCTTCAATTCATTTTGATAGAGATATCTAAAACATGGAGATATCTGTAATTACAATTCTGCCTAGGCGAAATGGAATTAAAGATATCTTGAATGACAGTTTTGACTAGACGAAATGACGTTGCAGATATCCATAATGTCGTCGAATTACTCCTCCCACTTTCAGGCGGGAAGCGGTGAAATGCTGATTTGAACCGAATGTGTATCGTGGCTCGAGGCGAAGTGGCCCTCCGCTACACATTTAACTTGAATTTCTTTTATTTTGGTTCTGTAAAGAGCAAAAATATGTATTTTAACACCACAGTTGATACATTCAGGGCTTCCGTGTGTGTTCCTGTTTTCGGAGTGTAGTCACGTGAGACTATCCCGACACCCGAACACACCGTGTAGCGAACGCGCCCTCTACTGGTCAGAGTTAGACACTGCTTTATATAACAACAGTTCTTAATCCACTAATGGCTCTAAATGCCACAAATGCGCCTCACAGAGAAACCTCGGTTTCCCACGGCCGGTACATTTATGTAAATGAGCGTTCGCAGCTCATCTAAACAGGCTATAAGCACATTTTTTGTGTCCGGCGACAGCAACTGTTCAGTTCGTTCTGCATTACTTTGACAGCTTTGGACAGCACGATGCTCTCTCTCCCCGCAGACGCCCTGACTGAGGGCTCGTTCTACTCCGTGGCATTTCTGTACAACATTGTTTAACACTGCCGCCATGGAAAGCTTCATTTGCCATAAGCTTCCTGTTTTTTCTGGCGGGGTTGGGAAGTTACGCATTTGTGGATATCTAAAATAGAGCAACGTCATTCCGACACGTCATAGTGAGGTTTAAGATATCTTTAACTTACATTTCGCCTAGTGGAAACTCAATTACAGATACCTGTAATTGTCATTTAGGATATGTGATGTGTTTCTTGACGTTTTCAGTGACGTCATTAGAGATATCTAAATCTTAGTTTTGACTAGGCGAAACTGAAATGTAGATATCTCTATCAGTCCTTTCGGATAGTCAAAACTACATTATACATATCTTTAATGAAAATTCCGGATATCCAAAATTCATTACGCCTGGTCAGAATGGAGTTGTGGATATCCGCAGTCTTCGTTCCGGATAGTGCAGTCTAGGCATTCAATGTTAAAACAGCTTGCCGTAGCGGCGCTCCGCTCCTGTTTTCTCCGCATGCCGTGCGCCGCCGGCTGTACAGCTGGACACAGCAGGTCGCACCACACAGGAAGTCGGGAACAGAAAATATGACAGAATCCGGTCCATTTTCAAATTAAAATGAAGTAAAATAACATAATTATGTGGCTTTTCGGTTTTCCTTTTCAGATAAACACACACACACACACACACACACACACACACACACACACAGGGAGAGAGGGCGACAGACAGCGCTCCACTCCGATCACAATGCTGTTTTATTATGATACCTGGTGTTCTTCTGGTTGTTGGTGACTGATTGGAGCGGTGGCGGAGCTCTGCCTCTCTGAGGGCCAATTTCCAGTTGAATATTCGACAATTGATTCACAGCAGTCTGATTCAACTACGGACCTCTGGGGGGGGCTGCTGCTATGAAAACCCTTTGTTGAAAACATCCCCAGTTCTATCAATTGTTTTAAAGTGATATTTTCATTCCTCATTGAATGGTTATGCTGTCATCAGTGTTTTGATTTGTTTTATTCAGTTTTTCAATTATTAAAGTCAGTATTAAAGCGGTGCAACTTTCATGTGAATTATGTGCTTTCAGTGGAAGAGTTATTAAATGTTGTCCTTTTTTGTCTGTTTATAAGAGTGAGAGGCCTGATGACATCCAGACAGATCTGGATCAGACAGTCATCGGCGTCTATGTGATGCATCATCCGGGTCCAGTGTTGATGGTCTTCCAGACGATGTGGGCATCATAGTTGAAGGTGTGCAGCTGCTGTCCGGACTCAAAGATGTCGCCACTGCTTGTGCCTTACTGTTCGGTATCATCTACGACCTCAACCTGAAATATCCACCTGACCTCAGGTACATGTTTGAATTTATTCAAAAGATCCTGATGGAACTGGATACACACAGGCTTTCAGCCAAAATCCAGGTTCTCAAAAACAAACTACTGGAATGAATGCATGCCACTGGAGCAGTTTCGTGACCTGGTGTGCTGAAATGTTTTTGTTGTTGGATGACGTGAACAGCCGTTTTGACTGTTAATATTTTTTTGTCATTTTTTTCACTGTTAATGTGCCTGAGACGGAGAAGTTCTAAATGACTTTAAAGCGGTGATTTCAAACTGTTCACCATGGACCGAATGCTCTCTCATAATTATGTTGGTTTGGCTCATGGTCTCTTCATGTTGTCACGATATTTCAGTGATTATGTCAAATTTCTAATGGCACTTTGTTAAAATCGAACATGTAATCGTCATACGTGTGCATGTTACAAGCAGTTTTAAGCTGTTTTTATGTAACACACTGCTTTGAGTGGTTAAAAGCCGTTTGGAGAAAATGTTAGTTTTGTGACCGAGAGGCAATAAAGTGCACTGAAGTTTTTTTGTTTTACTACTTAAACTGCAATTTTGACTTGATATATTTTTGTACTTATTTTACTGTCAATGTGGCTGAAAGGGAGAAGTTCTAAATGACTCTCAAGTAGTGGTTTCCAACTGTTATCCATGGGCCAAATGCTCAGTAGTGATATTGTTGGTTTGGCTGACAGACTTTTTATGCTATATTTCAGAGTTTGTCAAATTTCTAATGGCACTTCCTTAAAATCCAACATGTAATCTTCATACTTGTGCAAGTTACAAGCAATTTTCTGCTGTTTTTATATAATACACTGCTTGGAGTGGTTAATAAAGTGCTGTTTGGAGGAAATGTTAGTTTTGTGACCTGGAGGCTATTGCACTGAAATGCTTTTATTTGACTACTTGAACTGCAGTTTTGACTGTGAATATATTTAGTAATTTCTTACTGTTAGTGTGCCTGAAAGGGAGAAGTTCCAAATGACTCTGAAACAGGGACCAAATGCTCTGGCGTGATATTGTTAGTTTGGCTCAGACTGTTTATGTTGTCATATTTCAGTGATTGTCAAATTTCTAATGGCACATTGTTAAAATAAGTGAACAAGCTTTTTCTGTGTAACACTTTGAGTGATTAATAAAAGTGCTGTTTTGAGAAAAGATGTGACTCCCCCCTTTGTTAACAGCTTTTTAAATGTCATTTTATTTGGATAAAATAAACTCAATTAAGTCTAACCTAACCATATCAAGTTACTGTGACTCAACAGTCTTGTATAACTGTAAGGTATATCCAGTTCATTTGCTGAACTTAACTGTATCACATGAATTAAATTTAAGCTTCATACATAAAAAGAAAGTAACCCAATTCAGTTGATGTCACTTATGTCACTGTTGTGCAGAATACTTAAATATATTGAGTATTTGGTATGAAAACTGGTTTATTAACTGCTACTCAACGCAGTTGCGTGCAACCACTTGAAGCAGCATTTTTAAGTAAATAAATTTTTTTTTTTGAGTGTAGAACCTGTTTCTTCCAGCTGTTAGAACCTGTTTCTTCCAGATGTTAGAACCTGTTTCTTCCAGCTGTTAGAACCTGTTTCTTCCAGATGTTAGAACCTGTTCCTTCCAGCTGTTGGAACCTGTTTCTTCCAGCTGTTAGAACCTGTTCCTTCCAGCTGTTAGAACCTGTTCCTTCCAGCTGTTAGAACCTGTTCCTTCCAGCTGTTAGAACCTGTTCCTTCCAGCTGTTAGAACCTGTTCCTTCCAGCTGTTAGAACCTGTTCCTTCCAGCTGTTAGAACCTGTTCCTTCCAGCTGTTAGAACCTGTTCCTTCCAGCTGTTAGAACCTGTTCCTTCCAGCTGTTAGAACCTGTTTCTTCCAGCTGTTAGAACCTGTTTCTTCCAGATGTTAGAACCTGTTCCTTCCAGCTGTTAGAACCTGTTTCTTCCAGCTGTTAGAACCTGTTTCTTCCAGATGTTAGAACCTGTTCCTTCCAGCTGTTAGAACCTGTTTCTTCCAGCTGTTGGAACCTGTTCCTTCCAGCTGTTAGAACCTGTTTCTTCCAGCTGTTAGAACCTGTTTCTTCCAGATGTTAGAACCTGTTCCTTCCAGCTGTTAGAACCTGTTTCTTCCAGCTGTTAGAACCTGTTTCTTCCAGCTGTTAGAACTTGTTCCTTCCAGCTGTTGGAACCTGTTTCTTCCAGCTGTTAGAACCTGTTTCTTCCAGCTGTTAGAACCTGTTTCTTCCAGCTGTTAGAACCTGTTTCTTCCAGCTGTTAGAACCTGTTCCTTCCAGCTGTTAGAACCTGTTTCTTCCAGCTGTTAGAACCTGTTCCTTCCAGCTGTTAGAACCTGTTTCTTCCAGCTGTTAGAACCTGTTCCTTCCAGCTGTTAGAACCTGTTCCTTCCAGCTGTTAGAACCTGTTTCTTCCAGCTGTTAGAACCTGTTTCTTCCAGATGTTAGAACCTGTTCCTTCCAGCTGTTAGAACCTGTTTCTTCCAGCTGTTAGAACCTGTTTCTTCCAGCTGTTGGAACCTGTTCCTTCCAGCTGTTGGAACCTGTTTCTTCCAGCTGTTAGAACCTGTTTCTTCCAGCTGTTAGAACCTGTTTCTTCCAGCTGTTAGAACCTGTTTCTTCCAGCTGTTAGAACCTGTTTCTTCCAGCTGTTAGAACCTGTTCCTTCCAGCTGTTAGAACCTGTTCCTTCCAGCTGTTAGAACCTGTTTCTTCCAGCTGTTAGAACCTGTTTCTTCCAGATGTTAGAACCTGTTCCTTCCAGCTGTTAGAACCTGTTTCTTCCAGCTGTTAGAACCTGTTTCTTCCAGCTGTTGGAACCTGTTCCTTCCAGCTGTTGGAACCTGTTTCTTCCAGCTGTTAGAACCTGTTTCTTCCAGCTGTTAGAACCTGTTTCTTCCAGCTGTTAGAACCTGTTTCTTCCAGCTGTTAGAACCTGTTTCTTCCAGCTGTTAGAACCTGTTTCTTCCAGCTGTTAGAACCTGTTTCTTCCAGCTGTTAGAACCTGCTGACCAGCGCCACCTGGAGGTTCCACGTCACACCCGTTACAGTCCCTCCACTGGCTCCCTGCTGTGCTCTGTATCCAGTTTAAAACCTTCTGAGCTCTACATGGCCAGACCCCCATGTCCGCCAGAGACCTCATCACACCCTACAGCTCGGCCCGGAGCCTGAGGTCCAGACCAGAACCTTTTGAGAGTCCCGGACTCGTTTTGAAACTGGGGGTGAACGCTCTTTTACACCCACTGCCCCGCGCCTCTGGAACCAGCTTCCTCCAGACCTGCTCCCTGGACTCGGTGGAGGCTTCAAGAAACTCTTGAAGACATATTTGTTTGAGGAGGCCTTCTGGACCCCGGGCAGCGCCGTCTTGGCAGGAACATGGACTGTTTACGTTCTTATGTGCTGTGAATCGTTTTTTTGTGATTTTTACTCTGTGAAGCACTTTGTGACTGACGTCTGTGAAAAGCGCCTTATAAATGAGTTTTACTTACTTGCTTGCTATGTTTAACTTCAGTATAGGTTCTAGGACAGAACCCAGTGGAACTCCATGTTTAGCTGGTACTGCAGCTCCACTGAGAATCAGCTGTTTTCACCACAAGAACATTCAAGAACCTTCATCCTCGGTTCCACTGCGCCTGTTTTGGGGATCCGGGGGTTTCGGGGGTCCGGGAGTCCGGGGATCCAGGGGTTCTGGGGGTTCCGGTTGGTCCCGAGGCGTCTTGCTTCTCGGTTCCACGGCAGCCAGCCCGGCTTTTGACCGGCCGTGTCCGGAGGCTTCGCTCTCCTGGAACCTCAGTGGAGGAGGACTGAGAACGGTCCGGGTCGAGTCCAGGTCTTTGGGTTCTACAACTGTACTCTGGAAACCCACGATGACCCGACCCGTTCTGTGAAGAACCACCAGAACAGGAGCTGAGGAAACCGAACCACCAAACACATGAGATCATATGTGGTCCAGACCTCCTGGGGAAGTGGTCCAGACCACCTCCTGAAGTGGTCTGAGTGAAGACGAACTGGTCCCGGTTCTTCCTGGTGTTTCGGGCTGGGATCAGCAGAGAGAGATGTCCGGTCAAACGGGGGCCACAGAGCAGCCCCAGAACCGGTAGTCCGATCAGATTCATCAGGCCTTCTTGTGTGTTAACAGTTTTGATTCTTATAATCAGGCCAGGGGTTTGTTGCCCAGCTTGACGTTTCGGCTGCCGAGCTGCAGCCTTCCTCACAAGGGTCACGTGACGTTGCTGTGACGAGTCTGGTCAGCTGATTTATACAGATCTTGGCGCCAGCTTCCTACTGGGCGCAGTAGGATGACAGCGCCATCTGCAGTCCGATTTCTTCAGTACCGTGTCCCAGGTATGAGAAAGTTGATACGCCCCCTCTGCCCGGAACCGCACTGAGCAGACCCGAACAGATTGATGGGACTCTGGAACCCTAACCCTGAGAGAGCAGACCGGACCCTATGGGAAGTTCTGGTTCTCTAACATCAGCCACGAGCTTAAAAAAAATAAAAAAAACCTCCTGTAAACAGACATTTCTGACACGTGAAGGTGGTTCTAGTGGACTAGAACCAAGTAGAACCAGTCGCATGAAGACACAGAGAAAAGCAGTAATTCAGCAGGAGCAAGAGGAGGAACCTGCACAGCCAGGGTCAGGAGGAGATTCCTATAATAAACTACAGTAATTACAGTAGTTGCAGTACTTACAGTGGTTACAGTATTACAGTAGTTACAGTAGTTACAGTGGTTACAGTATTACAGTAGTTACAGTAGTTACAGTGGTTACAGTATTATAGTAGTTGCAGTACTTACAGTGGTTACAGTATTATAGTAGTTACAGTAGTTACAGTGGTTACAGTATTATAGTAGTTGCAGTAGTTACAGTGGTTACAGTATTATAGTAGTTGCAGTAGTTACAGTGGTTACAGTATTATAGTAGTTGCAGTAGTTACAGTGGTTACAGTATTATAGTAGTTACAGTGGTTACAGTATTATAGTAGTTGCAGTAGTTACAGTGGTTACAGTATTATAGTAGTTACAGTAGTTACAGTGGTTACAGTATTATAGTAGTTGCAGTACTTACAGTGGTTACAGTATTATAGTAGTTACAGTAGTTACAGTGGTTACAGTATTATAGTAGTTGCAGTAGTTACAGTGGTTACAGTATTATAGTAGTTGCAGTAGTTACAGTGGTTACAGTATTATAGTAGTTGCAGTAGTTACAGTGGTTACAGTATTATAGTAGTTACAGTGGTTACAGTATTATAGTAGTTGCAGTAGTTACAGTGGTTACAGTATTATAGTAGTTGCAGTAGTTACAGTGGTTACAGTATTATAGTAGTTACAGTGGTTACAGTATTATAGTAGTTGCAGTAGTTACAGTGGTTACAGTATTATAGTAGTTACAGTGGTTACAGTATTATAGTAGTTGCAGTAGTTACAGTGGTTACAGTATTATAGTAGTTGCAGTAGTTACAGTGGTTACAGTATTATAGTAGTTGCAGTAGTTACAGTGGTTACAGTATTATAGTAGTTACAGTAGTTACTTTCATCCGTTCTCAGCTCGTGAACGACACTGTTTTTCCAAAACGTTTTTTTCCGCCGCCCCGTGTGTCCGTGAATGCGTCCTCGATGAGTGACAGCCGCAGGTGTCGGGTTACAGCGGTGGGCGGGGCCTGCCGCCGGCGTGGATCCGTCGGTCGGACGGTAACTCGGCCTTTTTCGTCTCGCTGCTCTTGCTGTTGTTAATGGAGAACATCTCCGCTCGTTCCTGGAGTTTCCCGGTTCCTCCGCCCGTGGCTGCGGCGCTGCTCCGCCTCCAGCGCGGCTTCACGCAGCCGCTCGCCTCTTAGCTCGGCGGCTAACTTTTAGCTGTCAGAAGTTAGCTGACGTGACGTCACTGGGACTTACGCAACGCGAGAGGACGCAGGTGGAGAAAGAGGTGGAGAAAGAGGTGGAGAAAGAGGTGGAGAATCTCTGAAAAGGCAGTGAGCGCTGTCACTTACTGAAGCATGGAGCCGGGCTGTGGCTGTTCACTTCAAAGCTCCTCGTGTTGGAAATGTTCATGACTAAAAAAGTTTTTAACTTCATTCACTTTGCTATAAAAGTAAGACTTTGAACTTTGAATATTAGATTTAAAGCCGCGAGCTCGCTACTGTCATTTACACTGCTAGCTCAATGCTATCATTTACAACTGCTAGCTTGATGCTATCGTCTACAGCGTCTAGCTTGATGCTATTGTCTACAGCTGCTAGCTTGATGCTATCACTTTCAGCTGGTAACTGTTATGCTCACACCTTAGCATTCCAGCTAACCTGCTGCTGTGATCCGTTGACCTGGTTGAAGGTGTTGGGTTCCTCAGGTTAACTCTGTGTTGCAGGATGTCTCGGGAGCAGGCGAGTATCCCTGAGCTCCTGCTCTCATTGGACAGTTCAGATCTGCAGGAGGCGGAGCTAGTGAGAGCAGCAGTTGACCAACAGCTGAATTCAGGTGAAATTACTTGGCGGTGTTTGTGTTTGTGTTTGTGTTTGTATCTGTGTCTTTGTATGTGTACTGACTTGCAGTGTGTCCTCCCAGACAGAGGAGGCAGTGTTCTCCAGTCTCTGGTGGAACACTACCTGGACACCTCGTCCCATCAGGCAGTGCTCCTCCTCTCCTCCATCAGGGAGCGCCACCATAAAGTGAGCTAGCCGTCGTCGAGGTGTTGTTAAGCGTTGTGCTGTGGTCATGTGACATTTTGACCCCACCTCCTCAGCCTCTGCTGGAGAAGCTGAATGAGATTCTGGCCAGAACTGGATCCAGACTGTCGGTTCTGACCCTGCTGAGCCACCTGGTCCAGAAACAGCCGCCGTGGGTTCACCTGGTCTGCCGCTCGCCACTGCTGCCAGCGCTGCTGCGCTGCCTCAAGGTAGCTCAGGCTAATACTAACACCCGCTAACATCTGCTGATTGATTGGTTGTCTCGGTGTTGTGATTGGTTGTCTCGGTGTTGTGATTGGTTGTCTCGGTGTTGTGATTGGTTGTCTCGGTGTTGTGATTGGTTGTCTCGGTGTTGTGATTCTAGGGCGGGCGATATGGCAAAAATTTCATATCACAAATTGATACCGGTTTCACGGTATTTGACGGTATTTTCTTCCATGCAGAGTGTTGTTACACATTTTCTTCTAATAATAAAATAATGGCTGCAGCTGATCGGCTTTAAAAGGCCCATTTCACTGTCATGAGGACTGGATCATGTTTTTTTCATGTCCAGATTGTGTGATTGCGATCGTTATCTCGACCCGCCGCTTGTTTTCTTTTTCCTCATAGTCAGTCCCTTTAACGCGTCTTGAGTGGACGTCTGGCTGCTGCTGCAGGCTGAGCTGTGGATGTGGAGGCTGTGGATCTTAGTTTATGACATTCCTGGTGCTCTACAACGTGTCTTCGGCTCAGGTGGTGAAGCTAATTGCTAGTGTTAGCACCGCCGGCTAACCGCTTCTGCTCCACAGCATTTGCAAAAGATGGTTGTTTGATCCACGTCCGACCTTTTAAAGCCGAAGAACCTCCAAACCACAGCCGTGGCTCCTCCTCCTGCTATCAGTTCCTCTGGGTAAACGGCGTGCTTCACTGTGAGCTCTCGCCAGCAGCCAACAGCACGCTGTGTTGTCGGTGTGCAGCAGTGAAATGGGTCCCTGCTGAAACACTTTACAGCCGCGCACGTTCCGGACGTTGTTTGGGCTGTTCACCGGTATTACAGTATATGAAAAACTCATAATGAAAATGAAAACCGGTATTCGGTACAAACCGGTATACCGCACAGGCCTATGTGATTCTTGTTGTGGTGTTGTGATTGGTTGTCACAGTGTTGTGATTCTTGTTGTGGTGTTGTGATTGGTTGTCACAGTGTTGTGATTCTTGTTGTGGTGTTGTGATTGGTTATCTCGGTGTTAATATTAGAGGTCGACCGATTCATCGGTTTGGCCGATCAATCGGCCTGATAGGACGTTTTACAAACTATCGTAATTAACGGCAAATGGCCTGATAGTGGCCGATGGCTGTTTTTTTTTTTTTTTCTTTTTCGGCAGCGCGAGGGGGGGTGCTCTGAACACAGAGAGAGAGAGAGAGAGAGAGAGAGAGAGAGGTGGAGACACCATTAGCATCACTGTAAGTGTATTAAAACCTTCACAAGTTGAAAGCCAACATCTTAACCTCCTTTGTGGAGGAAATAAGTTCCACCTGTTCAACAAGCATAACTTGCATCATATGTTAGCATAACAGCCACGTTTCCACAGCCCAGTTTTACACAACCACACTGCTTGTTAAGCTAACAGCTAGCAGCTCGTTGAAAACACGCTAAAGGAAAGCGTCTCTGTGAAGGCAGTCCATCTTAGTTTGCCATGAATCTTAAAATTTGGCAATTTTAGCCGCTGTTTGAGACAAACCAGTAACCCCCCCCCCCCCCCCCCACCCCCTCCCCATTTCTCCCCGCAGATATTATGGAGGTTATAGTGACTTTGCTATTGGAAACGTTCCTGTTCCTGCAGTGGGTCACATATAGTCCATGACCAGACCACTGATTGCAATAAATCGGGTGGGTTTTTGTTTTTTTTGAGTTGCTCCACATCCCTAGTTTATGGTTTGGCATGATAACCATTGCAGACTGGTAGCTTAGTGGTGGTTATCATGCTGTTAATTAGAGATGTGCGAGTACCGATACCAGGTATCGGGATCGGGCCGATACTGGCCTTATTTCTAAGTATCAGGTACTCGTGAAGGCTCCCGATGCCAGCCGCCGATACTCACGGCAAGAAACCCCCACGCGTAGTGAGCCCTCCTCACCAGCAGGTGGCGGTAGTGCAGCCGAATGGGATGCAAGCTGCCGACAAACAGGAAGGAGGAAGAAGCTCCTCTCTGGAGCTGACAGGCGCAGGGCGACACTGCAGCGGGTTGATTCTCCATGAGTCTCATCCAGAGCAGAGACAACAGGATGAATCCAGAACGGCTGCTCGTCTCACCAGAACCGCCGGGGTGGAAATTCTGTTATATCAGTGAAAACGAGCCGAGCTTTGCAGAATGCTAACTCTGCAATGCTAAAATTGCTGAAGGAGGAGCGCGATGTTGTTCATTTCCCTCTAGTAATTTGTTGAAACACCTCAGGGTGAAGCTTGTGGACGAGAGTCTGACGCTGTTGAGCTGGAAAAAAGAAAACTCCGGCAGAAACTCGACGGCAAACTCTGCAGAAGACCGAGAAACTGAAGAGCAGAGATCCGAGAGCAGCACAGAGAACACCAGCAGCTCTTTAAACTCAGGGGCTGTTCTGTCTTTGACTTTAGTTCATTAAAAAATCATTAAAATTACTACATTTAAACACCTTAGTTTATGTAAAGTGTAAAACTCAGAGAAAACTGTTTTATCTTGCACTTCATTTCATTTAAAAACCGTTAAAATAAGTTCATTTCAAAAAGTGTAGAACTTAGAGTTGTTAGTTTACGTCTTGTAATTCAGTTCATTTAAACAAAACTTAAAATTCAGAGAAATTGTTTTATCTTGCACTTCATTTCATTTAAATAAGTGTAAACTCAGAGTGGTTTGTTTTATTTTTCAGACTATTATTTTGGACTTAAACGTAGTGGCTGGGCTGCCTTTTTATTAGAAATAACATTCATTTTCAAAAATAATCTGTCATTGCATTATTTTAAATTTTATGTTTGTAAAGTATCGGTATGCAAGTATCAGTATCGGTGAGTACTGAAGATGAAGTACTCGTACTCGGTATCGGTCTGAAAAGAAGTGGTATCGCACATCCCTAGTTTTAATCTATGGACCCCTGTTGCAGAAATACCTGAATTTCGTATGGTGCTTGTTTGCTTTTCGGGGACTTGTGGACTACCTGTTGACTACCCTTCCCCCCTAAATCATTCAGATTTATTCCCAAGACATCAAAGAACTGAAAAAAATAGTTTTATTTGTTTTCCAGATAAAATTTGAGACTTTTATAGCCTTCTTTAAAAAAATATTTATAGGCGGAAATAGGATTTTTATTTTTCTCTTGTATATATTTTCTCAGCAGAGTAATTGGGAAATGCTTACATCATTTTAGACACTGGATTTGAATTCTGACAGGTCTTACCTTTCATCTGGTACCAAACCTATGCCTGTAGCCCTCATAGTTTTGGAAATACACACATTTTTTATGCATGTTGTATTAGGTGGAATTTTGCATGGATTTGATGAAGAATCCAGGGTAAGATGAAGTATATGAAACCACGTTAGTTTATCACGAATATAAACACAAAGAATGTACGTTATTGAAACTTTGACACCTATCAAGCATTCCCTCATGTAATCGGTGACAGGGTCACAGGGAGGGGCGAATCCAGGTGAATTTCTGAGGAGCAAGAGAAACACAGGTGAGCATGGGGCTGGGTGAATGCAATCGGAGAAAAAGACACAACACAGGGGTCAAATAAACTGTGACACCTACACAAGACCCGTCCTCAGCATCAGAGTCAGTCAGGGCTGCATCTGTGATCATGTCAAGGTCATCCTCTTGGGGTTGATCGTCACATGTCTGCAATTTGCACAGGTTTGTGCATTTCAGGCCATTGCTCATGCACTGGCTTTCAGGGAGCTTGCAGTTGCAGGACAGCAGCTGCAGCACTGCCTCAGGGCTGGAGATCCTCGCATCCATTCCAGAATGAGTTGACCATCGTTATTTCTGGCCCAGCCATGCTCAACTGGGCTTGGGACTTGCAGATGTTGTTGTAGACTACCTGTTGGATTTGAGTTGAAGTCTTGTGTCTTTAACTTAATCAGCTGACCTCTGCACAGCACACATGCCTGCGCAGTACAGCTCATTGTTTTAAATGGATGTAACTAATGCTATTTTTGTGTGACATGCCTGAATATCTGTTGGATGACACAAAGACAAACCAGGATTTTTTCTGCAGCCTTAAAGCAGCTGGTTGTTGCTAAAACAATGAGCTGTAGCGTTCATGCACGTGGCTCCTGGAAGACAACACTCACTTCAGAGGTCAGTAGATGAAGTTACACATGCCTTTTGTTACAGATATGTTACACAATAGGATACTCTATGTTACAGATATATCTTACCTTTCCAGATGCAGGCCTAGTAGTTGGCGCGCATGGCATGCAGAAAGAGGCAGTCCTCACATGGTGGTAGCTGGCGAGATTCAAGCTCGCCACGGCGTGCACAGAGAAGTTGGGCGCGTGCTGCATTGATGTCCTTTGTTGTTGCCGGTGCAGAGTACAGTTTCATGTGAATTCTTGCAGCCTCTCAAACAGGTCCATTGATAGATTCCAGGATTTTCCCAACTCAAGGAATAATTTTTGGAACTGCTCTGATTTTGTGACAAGCTTCAAAGCTCGAAGCTTCCCACGGCCTGCGAATGCACTCACTGTATCACATCCAGTAAAGCATGCATACCAACAAGAGCATCACACACGTCATCTCCCAGCCCCTGGCTCAGTTTTTTATATCGAGATACCGAACTCGTTTCTGTGTTCCACACTTCTGGTACAAGGGACAGGAGGGACTCTTGAAAATGCTAGGCAGAGCACCAGCACATCAGTGTCATCAGATGTTATAACGACAGCGCTGTAGCCTTTCTCTGCGGCATGGGCTGCATGCAAAATCACTCTTGTGTCGCCTCCTCTTGATTTGATTGCAGACGTGCAACCTCTACGCACTGATCCCTGGTCAGATGCAAGCAGCTTTCCTCACTGGCAATGTATAGCACCGTGTTGTTCAGCTTTGCTCTCATCTTGAGCGTCTTCAGCTCAGCCACCAAAAATCTAATAAGGTTTGCCTTGTTAGCCGAGCTGCTGAGGAGCTTTCTCCACTGCTGGATCCGGTGGCCTGGTGCAATATTATGGAATCGTGATGCTGCGCCTCCTGTGGTGCCAGCCCGATTTTCTCTCTCAGCATTTTTTATTGAGTCCTCTCGATAAACATCGAATACCACATCAATCCTTTGGTTGCTTGCTCCTTTGTGCAGTATCTGAGTAAGGACAGACTCTGCGAGCTGAGAAAATTTTTGCTCATTGACCCAAATCTTCTGTATCAGACCCATACCATCAATGATGGTTGCAGACGGAGCAGGGATGGTCTCTGCTGGCATGACTTGCTTCTGCAGATGTCTAGCCAGAACCGATTTGCTCGTCCTCCGTAGTGTCCCGTCTCCATTTGCGAGTGACCATGGCAATGGCCCTAGAGGGTGGAGAGGACATCTGCCATCTGGAGATGACGGCTCTCTGCTGCCAGGACCATGAGGCCAAAAAGCTTTCTGTCAGCCTGCAAAACAATCATTTTTGGATTCTTTGCAGACTTCCTCTGGATGTCAGTAAACGTCTTAAGTTTCTTCTTGGTCATCTTGTCATGGAACTTGGTCTTTGGCTTGTGGCCTTCAAGTCGATCTTGCTTGAATGTCTCATGTGCTTCTGTGCCGATGTTACAGGCATCAAGAAGGTTCTTTGCTATATCTGGAGGGGGGACAGTGCCTGTTGACAAGTTGACAAACTCAGTTGCATTTGGGTCAAATGGGTTCGTCCAGTCATTCTCATCAAGCTTCACTATCGATTGTACAGCGGCTCCATCTCTGGAAATCCTGGTTATCTGCAGATCAGGGTGGCTGACAGGACTTTGTCTGCATCCCACCATTGTTCTCAGCTGTTTGAGGAGCATGCTGCGGTACTCAGATGTGAGGTAGTACCTTTCCACAGCAGCCCGTTTCGGGCTGAAGCCCTTTGTCCCTCCTGCTGTCTGGGTATCTCGATTGACCGTTTCCTCGATCGTTTGATCCACAGGGATCCGGCCAAAAGGATTCTGGCTACCAAGCTGGACACTGAAGCCACCCTGCATAAAGTTCTGGTGTACCTCCGGATGGTCAATGGGAAGACGTGACATTGTGGCATAATAATATGGCAGAAAACGTGCATAGTTTAGCTTGTCGTAGGCAAAGCACCATGGTATCATGGCACGGACTGCTGCTAGGTGCAGCTTCCAATCCCCCTCTCTTGTTGCACAGAGCAAGCCTAGCATGAGCTCAGCCATGTCAAGGTAAGACACCCAGAAAGCTGCCAAAGGATGAGTAGTTCTGAGGGAGTTGATGTACTCTTGGAACTACTGGATGATGTGATTACAGGATGCGTCATCTATGAGCACTGAGAGGGAGGCCTGTGACACTTCACTGTGGAAAGTGGAGATGGTTCCAAGGACTTTTTCCAGAAGATGAATCTCTGCTCTGTGGTTATTTTCGATCCAAGGGAGAAATCCCTTCCAGGCTACCCTCATGATCGCCTCATACATGACCTTGTGAAGCCTGACAGCACGGTTGTACTTGCGTCCCTCCATCACAGCTGTGATCGATCCTTCTGCAATCAGTCTGGACTCCACACATAAATCACGCAGGCCGGCTTCCTGAAACCTCTTCCCCATGACTGCTAAAAGGTTGCAGATAGTATGAAATGTTCCCATTATTCGTATTATGTTTTGGAACTTCTTTTGCTTCCATGTGATTTCTGCTGCCTTGGCATAGAGTGCTTGGTCAAACAAACTATCTTCTCCAGTCCAAGCGTGTTCATGATCTCCAGAGTTTGAGTTAGGATTTCATTGACGGTTGACATCTCAGTTGCTGGCGCGTTGATTGTGGGTAAGCAACTCACAGTATCCTGCTCCACATGCATGCTGCTGCGTGTGAGAACCCAGTCCAGCTGCTAATGGTTTGGTCTTCTGAGTTACACATTCGAGTGAGCAGCCAGATCAAGTTCTTGACTCTGGAATTTTTGACCTGTTTCTCTGCATCCACATCTAGGCTAACAGTAACTGGAGGGCCAACTCTTTGGCCAGCATTGTATGTCTGGAGTAATACTGGTGCTGGCGAGATGCTCCTTTTCTTAGACTTTTTCAGGTCATCTTTTCACATTGAAGCATTGGTCCAATGATTCTGGGCTGCACAGCAATGCCATTTACTCGATGTGATGTGCCTGCACCACTGGCTGTCTCCTCCAACCGCTCTATGTTGTCCCAGGCAAGGGTTGTGAAGACTCCTTGGTAAATATTTCTTGGCAATGCCACTCCTGTCTGGGATCTCTCCTGTTTCTGAAGGCAAAGTGCAGTGTCCATTTCTTCAACCTGTGTGTAAGAAACACCATGGCCCAGTCTATTAAGAATACATATTAGTTCAGTATTCCCAGTCAGAGATTTCACTGCAAAAGGCAGAAGGATGTGCTTTGGTGGTTTGGTTTTACCACCAGTGACGGCAAACACCAGATCACTGCCTCGGGAGTTGGTGAGTTGTTAAACCTTTTCAGATGGCTGATGATCGGCTGGCTTGCCTGTCAACAGTGTTTGGAGAAACTTGCTGACTGATTGAGGGAAGACATCTTTGTCCTGTTCCACATCAGGAGGCCATTCTTGGTTGGTTTCATTCTGTTTTATTTCATTCCGCAGGAGCAGTGCAGCTTTAACAACCATTTCAACTGACTGAGTTCTGAGAGCATCCAGCTCAGTCTGCAGGGCATATGTTCTCTTCACAAGGTCACTCTTGGAGAACCTGTTGGTGCACAGTAGAAGTTTTTCACTGTCATCAGGGCAGATGTGAATAGATTGTGCCAGTTCTTTTTCCACATGGTGACGAAGATTGTTCATGGATGATCTGGTTACTTGACTGGCTCCATGACAGAACATCAGTTCTTCAAATCGCTTCCCGAGGCCTTCCATGGGCACTATGTCTTGGCAAGGGAGAGCTTGAGTTCTTATGTACATGACAAGTTCCTGGACGGCCTGTGTTTCTGCAGCTTTGTACAGATCAGCATCATCAGCAACTCCACTGCCGAGAGCCGGCTCTTCACGGGTGTATGCACGATACCAGGATCTGTGATAATGTCCCTCTGCTGCGACAAGCTCCCTGCTGGTGATTGCCAACATTCGATCGTCAGCCTCTTGATAGCGGATTCTCGGATCCTGCTGTCTGCCCGTAGCTCACAGCACTTGACCAGGCTCTCACGGGTTTTCTGACCCTTGATATATTTGCTGTTTCTTTCACAGAAGATGCATTTCTCCTCTAAAACCCTTGAGCTGGTTGGTGTAACACGCTTCCTTTTGGCTGAGCTTCCTTCACTTTGCAACTTTGAGACATGTGCATCTAACTGTTTCTTCATTGTGAACTCCTGCATTTTCGGTGGTACCAAATCTGAGGCCACTCCCCGTTAGGCGCTGATTTTGCAAGCTCTATCAGGCTGGCATGTCCCCTGATCTCTGCTGCGTTAACCGAAGTCTTCCACGAGTCCAAGTCTGTGGGTGCACCAGTTGGGAGCTGTCAGTAGTGCAATGAATAGCACATTCTTTACCTTTTTCATCACTTTCACTGGACTTAGTGGCCATGGCTTTTCTAGGTCATCATGTTTCTGAAACATTGAGATAAAATGCTTTTTAAAGACCTAATTAGATTAACATTATATGGTTTTGAGACAGCTTCAGTTGATCATGTAGATCAACTACCTGGCTAACTAGCTTGCTAGCTAGCATTTGATAACACAAGTATCAACCTGATCATCACCATTACTTTTATTGAATTTCTCCCATAACATTAATGGTACAGTATTGTGAGAGTGGTTTCATTGTTTGTATGGTTTCAGTTCACCAAATTCAGCACTGTCTCAGCTTCTAGAGAAAAGATCTGTATCTCGCACTACCCTCACAGCTAGCTAACACTGTAGTAGCGTTCCCTCAGTGACACCACTTCATCCATAAGCATAATCATCAATCAAAAGTCATATCACAACATAACACACCCCCTAATATTTTTTTTTTATCACGAGCTGTGTTTGATTAATGTAGTTTGGATAGTTTATATGGGAAACAGAAATTCCTTCTTACCTGAGTGGCAGCTGCTTGAGAGTTGAGTGACAGCTTGGAAATGTCAGAAGCCATTAAATCTAGTTGTGCATGTGAACATATAAATGTGTGTATTTCCAAAACTATGAGGGCTACAGGCATAAGTTGGGTACCACATGAAAGGTAAGACCTGTCAGAATTCAAATCCAGTGTCTGAAATGATGTAAGTATTACCCAATTACTCTGCTGAGAAAATATATACAAGAGAAAAATAAAAATCCTATTTCCGCCTATAAATATTTTTTTAAAGAAGGCTATAAAAGTCTCAAATTTTATCTGGAAAACAAATAAAACTATTTTTTTTCAGTTCTTTGATGTCTTGGGAATAAATCTGAATGATTTAGGGGGGAAGGGTAGTCAACAGGTAGTCCACAAGTCCCCGAAAAGCAAACAAGCACCATACGAAATTCAGGTATTTCTGCAACAGGGGTCCATAGATTAACAGCATGATAACCACCACTAAGCTGCCAGTCTGCAATGGTTACCATGCCAAACCATAAACTAGGGATGTGGAGCAACTCAAAAAAACAAACTAGAAATTGCCCACCCGATTTATTGCGATGGGTCAATTTTGGGCTCATGGACTAATAGGCTGTATTTGGAAATGAATTCCGAATTTATTCTTTCAAAAAAGGTAGCCGAATTAAAAAAAACAAACCATTCTTGAGTAGTGATAAAGAACACAACTGTTTAGAGCAGGGCCGGATCCGGACCCAGACGCCATCCAATACGGACCAGGACTTATTGAGCGGAGCGGCGTGCGGATCGGTGCGGCGGCGCGCAGAACGGTGCGGCACGGAGCCTGCATGCGGTGCCCGTCCAGGCTTCACATGTCCGCGTGGGTGCGCGTTGGTCCGCGTGACGTAAAAATCGTCATGAATTCCTGTCCGCTGGGGTCCCGCGGACCGATCCGCGGACGTCCGCGCAGCAGCCAGATTTTGAGACCGCGTTGCGCGCAGCTCGTGGCGGTGTGCGCCTGCGCCAGAGCGCCACAGCAAACCAAACATGACGGTAAAGTGAAAGTAGACGGAGCTCCAGCCTGATGGCTCCACTTAAAGACACCGGAAGAGGGAAAAACTGGTGGAAAGAGAGAGAGACTCTGTCTGGAGGAGGAGAAGGTCTGCAGACAGAAGTGAAAGTAACTAATCGCTCCGGCGCCGCCCCGCGATTCAGAAACAGGAAAAAAGGCTAAATAAACTTCAATACTTAATGATGATGTACTGACAATGTATGTGCTTCATTTTCTCTAATTAATCTGTAATGAAGGAGCAGATAAACAGTCTGCAGAGCCGGAAAAGCTTCGAGGATGCGTGGGTCAGCGTTCCTATTGAACGCTGCACAGCTGAGCTCAAAATGTAGTCTGGGAGAACTATGGGAGAACGCACGTCCGCCTCGGTGGAGCGCGGACACTCCAAAGGGGACACTCCAAAGGGGACACTCCAAAGCGGACACTCCAAAGGGGACACTCCAAAGGGGACACTCCAAAGTGGAAATGCGTACATGTGAAGCATGGACCAGCCTTGGGTCGGGGAGGCGGGGAGCGGCGCGGTGCCTGCATGCTGCGTTGGGATCCGTGACTGGGGTGCTGGATTGCCCCCCCCCCCCCCGTCGGGCCTGGAGCCCAGGATGATCAGTCCACCAGGACCCTGACAGTCACTCACTGCCCAGCAACGTGCAAATGAATGTTCCCTCAGAGTTGCTTGGATTTTGGGGAACCACAAAAAACCATTTAGTGATGGGAGGTTGTCAAGGAGGGCGTGGATTCATTTGATTTGATAGTCAGCTGTTGATGACATGCAGACGCTCATAGAACTACCAGGTTACAGCAGCATATATCACACTGATTCAGTCAGACATCATGATGTTCCGGACCTTTGCTTTAACAAAATATCCCTGACCGGACCTCTGTGAAGTTTAGTTGCAGACCCCTGGTTTAGAATATATCGGATATAAGTTGAGGATAAAGGTTACGGCTTATGGGAGGATGAGAAAATCACAGTTCAGATCCTTCACTCCAGATGCCTTGTTTAACTAGTGTTATTTTTTATGGCGTACAGTATCATCACTCACAAAATGTGAAGTCCCCCCCATATTAAAGTGTAACAAAATTATCCATGTCAGTTTTAATAGATATTGAATACTCATAAGTTTCAATTAAATATATTGATTTTTATGTTTTCTTTGCAACTTTATACATTTGGATAGTGTTCAGCAGTGCTAATAAAGTCAGAGAGTGTTAATTTCCAACAGTGTTGAATTTTTTTCCGTGGGATGGGGATGGATGGGGGGGGGGGGGGGGGGGGGGGGGGGGCGGGGGGCGGCTGGGCTATCGGCCGATTAATCGGCTATCGGCTTTTCCTGCTCCAAACTATCGTTATTATATCGGCCTTTAAAAATCCACTAGCGGTCGACCTCTGGTTGATATTCTTGTTGTGTTGTTGTGATCGGTTGTCGAGTCAAGATGTAACTAATTGTTGTAATTGATTTCTTTGTTTGCTCAGACGGACAGTGACGTTGTGGTCCTGATCACCGGGGTCCTGGTCCTGATCACCCTCTTACCCATGATCCCTCAGGCCGGAAAACAGCACATCTACGACTTCTTCGATGTCTTCGGACGCCTCGCGTCCTGGACCTACAGGAACCCTGGTGGGTGAGCGGTTTGCCACGGCACGGGGGGCAGCGCAGCGTTTTGATGGGTTCTCCTGATCAGGTCAGGTTCCGGCGGTCCAGCTGGTCCATCTGCATGCGGCGGTGTACTCTCTGTTCCACCGACTGTACGGGATGTTCCCCTGTAACTTCATGTCCTACCTCAGACTGCACTACAGCATGAAGGAGAACCTGGACACCTTCCAGGAGGTGGTGAAGGTCAGTACAGACCGGGAGGGGGGGTTCTCAGACCCCCTCAGACCAGCAGACACACCTGGCACCAATACAGACCAGTAGAGTCCACCTCAGACTGGGGGGGGGGGGGGGGGGGGCTTTCAGACCCCCTCAGACCAGCAGACACACCTGGCACCAATACAGACCAGTAGAGTCCACCTCAGACTGGGGGGGGGGGGGGGGCTTTCAGACCCCTTCAGACCAGCAGAGACACCTGGCACCAATACAGACCGATAGAGTCCACCTCACACCAATACAGACCAGTACCTGGTTCCGTCTCTTGATCCAGGTGTTTCCTGTTTGTCTCACAGCCGATGCTGCAGCACGTCCGGGTTCACCCAGAACTGGTCACAGGAACCCAGGACTACGAGCTAGACCCGTCCAGGTGAGTCCACCACAGATATGGACCACCAACCACAGCTTGAGAAACTGAAGAGGTCTAAAGAGGTCTAAACAGGTCTAAAGGGGCTGTCAGGAGGTGGAGCAGTGTTTGGGTCGTCGTGGTGAAGAAGGAGCTGAAAGAAGCTCTGGATTCACCGTCAGTCCACGTTCCCCCTCACCTCTGGTCCTGATCCGGGCCAGAACCCAGGACCAGGTCCAGAGACAAGAGGCTGAAATGAGCTTCCTCTGTAGGGGGGCTGGACTTCCTTAGAGACAGGGGGAGGAGCTACGTCAGCAGGGGGAGGAGCTACGTCACCAGGGGGAGGAGCTGGGAGTAGAGCCGCTGCTCCTCCACATGGAGAGGAGCCGTGAGGAGGATCAGCTCCTCTTTAGGACGGAACCTCCTGGACGCCTCCCTGGGGACGAGTTCCGGACATGTCCCACTGGGAGGAGACTCCGGGGAAGACCAGGACACCCTGGAGAGACTATGTCTCTGGGCTGGACTGGGAACACCTCGGGATCCTCCAGGAAGAGTCTGGGGACAGGAGGTCTGGGGACAGGAGGTCTGAGGACAGGAGGTCTAGGGACAGGAGGTCTGGGGAGAGGAAGTCTGAGCGTCTCCACTTAGAGTGCTGCCCCTGAGACCTGGTCCTGGATCAGCGGTTGCAGATGGATGGATGGAGGTCAGGGTGTGAAGAACCCACTAGAACAATCAGGCAGAACGTCTCGACTGACGGAACGAGCAGCGAGAGGCGTCAGCGGAACCTGTTCAGGAAACAACGCCGACGTTCCACTGCGGCGTTCCAGTCTGGCGTTCCTCTGTTGGTCGTGAATCCAGCCCTCCTGACAGCAGCGTGTTGTCCCTGCTCTGCCTCCAGGTGGCGCTGCTTCGAGGTCCACGACATCGTCCTGGAGTGCTCGCGGGTTTCCCTGGACCCGCTGGAGTCGTCCTGCGAGGAGGACGCGTTGTCCTCCCCCAGACCTGGTCCTCAGCAGCACGTCCTCTGCAGTCTGCAGACCTCCACCCCCATCCAGGTAACGACACCAAGCCCCGCCCACACCCAGGTAGACACCAAGCCCCGCCCACATCCAGGTAACGACACCAAGCCCCGCCCATATCCAGGTAGACACCAAGCCCCGCCCACATCCAGGTAACGACACCAAGCCCCGCCCACACCCAGGTAGACACCAAGCCCCGCCCACATCCAGGTAACGACACCAAGCCCCGCCCACATCCAGGTAACGACACCAAGCCCCGCCCACATCCAGGTAACGACACCAAGCCCCGCCCATATCCAGGTAACGACACCAAGCCCCGCCCACATCCAGGTAACGACACCAAGCCCCGCCCACACCCAGGTAGACACCAAGCCCCGCCCACATCCAGGTGGACACCAAGCCCCGCCCACCTTACCACAAGGTGGTGCCGCACCACATTAAAGTGGCCCCGCCCCCAACAGCCCTGTGGGTCGTGGGGGGGTTGTTAGAGTTAAGGGGGGCTGTGGGGGATGGTCCTCCGGTCGCGGCCCCGCCCGCCCCGACAGGGGACCCATGACAGAACGGGGATGAGAGAGCCCCCCCCATCAGCTCGGCTGGATTTCTCCCCCCAGTGAAGACCCAGCAGGAACCTGGGACTATCGGGGGGCCAAGGCGTCTGGTACTGCAGGTCTTCTCAGATCCCCTTCCTGGATGTCTGGACTGTGAGCAGCCCGGCCTGCAGGTAGAGGGTCACCTGGGAGACCGCCGGGGCAGTGGACGTCCTCCGCCCTGTGTGGTGGACCCTGAGGTCCTCGGTCCTGTCTGAGCCGTGTACTGGTCCATACCTGTGACTGAAGGTCTGTGGTGCCGCTGAGGGAGAGGTCTTCAGAGAACCGGTTCCTGAGGGAGGCAGAGTGGACCTGATCCAGGTTAAATGTGGTTTGAATCATATCGTAGCTGACGGGGTTCCAGGTGATTCCAGGAGCGTTCACTCAGTCATTTCGTTGAATGAATGAGTTATGTTATAAGTTCTTCTGAGATTCTTCTTTGTTTTGCCATCTTGGAAAGTGTGTCTGTTCGCTCCAGGATGTGGGATTGTTCCGGACTGAGTTCGCAGGAGATCAGTGAAGACGTGGTTCTGTGGAGACCTTCCCAGCAGGCAGCGGGGCTGTGCGGACGCCAGAGCTGTGAAGCAGTTCGATGCTGAACTGAGGAACGAAGACCTGATTCCCAGTCTGACCAGCTTTCATCCACTGTGTGTGTGTGTGTGTGTGTGTGTGTGTTCAGGCTGATATCAGTTGGAGCCCTTCCTCCCACTGTGGGCTGGAAACTCCTCCCCCTGACCCTGCAGGCTCCGCCCACCCACTGACCACGACCCCCCCCCTTGTCAGGTGACCTCAGCTGTGTGTGCTTGTGCGTTGGTGTGTCTGCCTTCTTCACACTGACACTGTGTGTGTGTGTGTGTGTGTGTGTGTGTGTGTGTGTGTGTGTGTGTGTGTGTGTGTGTGTGCGCAGGTGTGACTCCTCCCACTGAGGACAGCAGCCAGGCACAGGGCTCCATCACATCCCCACTGACCAAGCTGCAGCCAATCAGAGAGCAGGATGGGTCTTCAGCCTTTCAGCCAATCAGAGAGCAGGATGGGCCTTCAGCCTTTCAGCCAATCAGAGAGCAGGATGGGCCTTCAGCCTTTCAGCCAATCAGAGAGCAGGAGTTAGGAGCCCTGGATGATGTCATCAGCAGTCCAGCCGGTGAGCCAATCAGCAGACAGGTTTGTCGTGCCTCTAGCCGTTTGTTTACGTCCTGTTTCCTGTCTGCAGAGCTGCCGCCACATGAGGCTCCGCCCCCTCAGCCCTCTTGGACCCGCCCATTCCCCGCCACCTCTTCAGGCTCCGCCCTCACCTTCGCTCCCACTGTCCTCCTTCCTCCCAGAGCGGAGGGGGACTGTGGCCCCGCCCCTCCGTACGAGCCGCTGCTGTCCCTCGCTCTGCGGCGGGACGCCGCGCTCTTCAGGACGAAGACCGAGGTAGCGCTGGCTGAGGACGACTGTCCAGGAGACTCTGAAGGGTCCGCTGACGGTTGATGCTCCCGCAGGAGCCGGGGGAGGAGCCGGAGGAGGACCACGCCCTCGTCTCGCCCCTGAAGGTCCTCGACCAGCTGATCGTCCACGGACACGATGCTCACCACCGTCTCAGCCGCAGGTGAGACACCAGGACGGAGTTCTTTTTTTTTTTTTTTTTTTTTCCCTTGTCCTGTTCGGCAGCTGGGGCGTGCAATATTGTATGATTGTAGCCTTTTACTGTCCGAACAGATTTTGATATTAGCAGCAGGACGAGACTGAGTCTCCTCCTGCTGCTGCCTTTATTTAAAGCTGGCATCCGGCATGGCTGAGGACAGGACCGGGACGGAGACGCTCAGAGAGCAGGGACAGAAAGAGAGCAAGATAAAGAGAGGGAGAACGGAAGGGGGGGGAGGGGGGGGGGGCACAACCTATGTACAAAGTCACAATACAAAACAGTGTTGTCGACGCACCACACGCAACCTAGAACAATCCCAAACCCCCAATCTAGACAACACCAAAACAGAGCCGACAACCAACACAGAAAATTACAGAACCATACATACTTTTTTTTTTTTTCTTCTTCTTTTTTTCCGAACCATATTAGTGAACAGACCAGGCCACAAAAATAAAAGGAGGTGTAGGGGAGGAAGGAAATGCAAGGACACCACAAACCCTTTTTTTTTTTTTTTTTTGAATATAGCTAGTAGTAACTAGTAGTAACTAGTAGTAACTAGTAGTAACTAGTAGTAAACTCGGGGCGTGCATCAAGAGAGGTCTGCTACAGATCACCATTAGTCTAACCACCACAAGAAGACAAGGTAACCCAGTATGTGAAGAGTGATTAAAGATCAGCGTGATCATGTGAATATGATGGTGACAGTGATGGTGATAGTGATCATGCATATATGACCTCTGACCTCTGAGAAGGCCAGAAGCAGGCCAGAGAGGCCCTCAGAGCCCAGACAGCCGGCGGACATCACAGAGCCCGGATCCGAGCCGCCCCCCCAGGCAGACGCCCCCGCTCCGGTCCAGAAACGGGGCAGAGGAAAGCCCCGGCCGGGGACCCGGCGGCCCCGGGGCCCGGGCCCCGCGGAGCCACGACCGGCAGGAGCCGGCAGGGCCGAGAGCCCAAGGCCCAAGAGCCCAGGAGCCAACCCCCCACCCAGGCGAAGGGCTATGACCCATCCGGGAGAACCGGCCCACACGGGCGGCTACCCACCCCGGGCCAGTACCCCCCCCAGCGCTCCGGCCACGCACCCCGAGAATCAGGGCATCACCCCCCCCCCACCCCCACCCCACCCCCACCCCACCCCCCACCCCACGACCCCCACCCGGAACCCACCCCCCCGTCCACCGCCCGGCCCACCCCTCCCACCCCCTGTCCTCTACCGCCTCACCCCCCCCCGCCCCAACCCAACACTCATACCCACTCACTCATACTGACACACACACATGCACACACGCACACACACAACCACTCATCCCCAAACCAAACGCACACACACACACACACTCACATTCCAACACACTCACACCCTCTCACGCACACGCTAACAAGCTCGCACACGCACGCGCGCGCGCGCACACACACACACACACACACACACACACACACACACACACACACACACAGTCCATCCTACCCCAAACACACTCACATTCCCGCGTCATCCAACTGTCACATCCTGTGGGAGACCCCCCCGGAAGGCAAGGGAACACCGAACCCCACATCCAGAACCCCCCGCCACCCACAACCGCCGCCCCCACCCCCAAACCCCTCCACCGCAGACAGGTATGCACCCCCCTGAGCCAGCAGCCCCCCAAACCACAGCCGCTCCAAACCCCCGGCCTGTGGGGAAAACAACAGCCCCCCCCACCCCCCACCCCCCACCAGAAGGAATCTGGAAACGGGGGCGCAGAAGACCCCATTGCCCTCCCTCCCCCCCCCCCCCCCCCCCCGTCTCGTGAGTGTTGATGGAGTATATGTTGTTTGCGATTAAAATTGAGGGGCAGTAACCACACCGTGCCGCGAGTGAGGCCAAACGAGCAGTCTCATCCACCTGAACAGCCCCCCCCCCGACACAGCGCGCCAAGACCCCCCGACGTGTGTGTTTGTATGTATTTGGTCGTGTTAGATGACTAAGTGCAATTAAGACTGAGAGGCGAGCCACCGAAGCGTGCAGTGATTGGGGCCACTTAGACGGCCCCCTCCACCCCCCTCCACCCTCCACCCTCCACCCTCCACCACACCCAACCTGATAAGCCCGCCTCCCAGAGCCCTACGTGTGTGTGCATGAGAGCGGGGGGAGAGGGGGGTCCGGGGATGCCGCAGCACCCCCGTCACCCAGGAGCCCCCCGATGAAGGACAGGGCCAGGAGCGCCACCCCCCCCCCCCAGGACGGAGTTCTGTCCGGGTGCCGGATCCTCCCGAGGTCCAGAACCGGTCCTCGGCGTCAACAAAGCTAAAGGTCACTGCTGTCCACTGAGACGGACGGAGGACAGAGGGACAGATGTTCTGTCGTCCAACAGTGAACAAGACCACTGCTGCGTCCACTTCTAATATACAGCCAGTGTGTCCAGCATGCCTGCTCTGAGTGTCCCCCATCCTCCGTCCTGCTCTGAGCGTCCTCCGTCCTCCGTCCTGCTCTGAGCGTCCTCCGTCCTCCGTCCTGCTCTGAGCGTCCTCCATCCTCCGTCCTGCTCTGAGTGTCCCCCATCCTCCGTCCTGCTCTGAGCGTCCTCCGTCCTCCGTCCTGCTCTGAGTGTCCCCCGTCTTCCGTCCTGCTCTGAGTGTCCCCCGTCCTCTGTCCTGCTCTGAGCGTCCTCTGTCCTGCTCTGAGCGTCCTCCGTCCTGCTCTGAGCGTCCTCCGTCCTCTGTCCAGTGGGCGGTGCTTCTATTGGCTGAGTGTCCTGGGTGTCATGGCGGCTCGCTGCTCTCCCAGTCGGTGCGTCGTTAACGGACTGATAGATGATCTGAAAACCTTCTGTAGCAGACAGGAGTCCTCGGGACGGGACAGGACGAGTCCTCGGGACGGGACAGGAGGAGACAGGAGGAGTCCTCGGGACGGGACGGGAGGAGACAGGAGGAGTCCTCGGGACGGGACGGGAGGAGACAGGAGGAGTCCTCGGGACGGGACGGGAGGAGACAGGAGGAGTCCTCGGGACGGGACAGGAGGAGACAGGAGGAGTCCTCGGGACGGGACAGGACGAGTCCTCGGGACGGGACAGGAGGAGACAGGAGGAGTCCTCGGGACGGGACAGGACGAGTCCTCAGGACGGGACAGGAGGAGTCAGGAGGAGTCCTCGGGACGGGACAGGACGAGTCCTCGGGATGGGACAGGAGGAGACAGGAGGAGTCCTCAGGACAGGACAGGAGGAGTCCTCGGGACAGGACAGGACGAGTCCTCGGGACGGGACAGGAGCAGTCCTCGGGACGGGACGGGACAGGAGGAGTCCTCGGGACAGGACAGGAGGAGTCCTCGGGACAGGACAGGAGGAGTCCTCGGGACGGGACAGGAGGAGACAGGAGGAGTCCTCGGGACGGGACAGGAGCAGTCCTCGGGACGGGACGGGACAGGAGGAGTCCTCGGGACGGGACAGGAGGAGTCCTCGGGACGGGACAGGAGGAGTCCTCGGGACGGGACAGGAGGAGTCCTCGGGACGGGACAGGAGGAGTCCTCGGGACAGGACAGGACAGGAGGACGTACAGAGTGCTACTGTTGATGTCACTGATTCACACCACATCCCGACGGACATAGCAAGAACTCCCGGGTGTCCGTGGATCGCCGTGGCGACGGAGAGGCGGCGTCGGCGGCGAGAGAGCGATGGCGGAAGCGAGGCTGCAGGGCCGGAGAGCTGACGCGGCTACGGAAGCAGCCGTACAAACCACGAGCGTCTGTCTCTCCAGCGCACGCTCCCTCAGCGCACGCTCCCTCGTGCACGCTCCCTCAGCGCACGCTCCCTCGCGCACGCTCCCTCAGCGCACGCTCCCTCGCGCACGCTCCCTCAGCGCACGCTCCCTCAGCGCACGCTCCCTCAGCGCACGCTCCCTCGCGCACGCTCCCTCAGCGCACGCTCCCTCAGCGCACGCTCCCTCGTGCACGCTCCCTCAGCGCACGCTCCCTCAGCGCACGCTCCCTCGTGCACGCTCCCACAGCGCACGCTCCGTCGTTCCCGCTCCCTCAGCGCACGCTCCCTCGCGCACGCTCCCTCAGCGCACGCTCCCTCGCGCACGCTCCCTCAGCGCACGCTCCCTCAGTGCACGCTCCCTCGTGCACGCTCCCTCAGCGCATGCTCCCTCAGCGCACGCTCCCTCAGCGCACGCTCCGTCGTGCACGCTCCCTCAGCGCATGCTCCCTCAGCGCATGCTCCCTCAGCGCACGCTCCCTCGAGCACGCTCCCTCAGCGCACGCTCCCTCAGCGCACGCTCCCTCGTGCACGCTCCCTCGCGCACGCTCCCTCGTGCACGCTCCCTCAGCGCACGCTCCCTCAGCGCACGCTCCCTCGTGCACGCTCCCTCAGCGCACGCTCCCTCGCCAGCAGATGGACGAACTGAGGCTGCAGGCTGCCGTTCACCACACCGTCGAGGACAGCTGCGTTACTCTGATCACGGAATCCTGCCTCAACTCATCGGTACCGGACGCGGCCATCAAGCTGGACGGCTACGTCCTCCATCGGCAGGACAGGACGAAGGACTCCGCTGAGAGCAGAGGAGGGGGCGTGTGCACGTACATCAACAACAGCTGGTGACTGTGGACAGCCGCCGCGCCGCGGATCTGAATGTGTGGCTGTTGAATCAGGCCCGTTTGTGACCGCTGCCTATATAGCACCCGATGCTAATGCTAGCGCAGCTAACGGACTGCTCCGCAGCAGCATTAGCAAGCAGCAGAGCAGACACCCCGAAGCAGCACCGTCACAGGGGGGCGCCAGCCGTGTGGCACCAGAGGAGCTAACCCACTGGACAAGGTGTGCTCCGACATGGAGCCGGGCCACAGGGCGAGGCCGCGAGCCCACCTGGGCCAGTCGCTCTCATGTCCCTGCTTGTGATCCCTGCATACACCCCCCTCCAGAAACCTGCCCCCAGCCCCAGAAGGACCATTACAATCTGGCCTGGTGCCTCTGAGCAGCTGCAGGACTGCTCTGAAAGGACGAGCTGGACATTTTCGAGCACCCAGACCTGGAGGTGTTCACGGACAGAGTTCTGGGCTGCATTAAAGGGGCTGTATCAGGCAGAATTCACTTTCTGCATGTTTTCACCGTGTTATTTAGTTCTGTTCTCGCCAAAAACTCCCCAAAAACTCCCCAAAGCGTTTTTTTCCTTCCTGCCTGAGTGTTTGAGCTTTCCTGGTGTTCCTGCTGCTCAGAGAGGCAGCCCCTCCCACCGAGAAAACGCTCTGCTTCCCACGTTCACGTCACTCGGAGAAGATAGCTCCCCTCAAACCCCCCCCACACACACACACACACACACACACACACACACACACCGCAGGCCCTCGGCAATCAACGTTGCTGCTTTTTGTATCTCTGATTACGGAGATAAACTTTAACCATCATCTGAAAGCAACAATCAAGCAAGAGCAAGAGTCTGGAGGGTCTGGAGGGTCTGAAGGGTCTGGAGGGTCTGAAGGGTCTGGAGGGTCTGAAGGGTCTGGAGGGTCTGAAGGGTCTGGAGGGTCTGAAGGGTCTGGAGGGTCTGAAGGGTCTGGAGGGTCTGGAGGGTCTGAAGGGTCTGGAGGGTCTGGAGGGTCTGGAGGGTCTGAAGGGTCTGGAGGGTCTGGAGGGTCTGAAGGGTCTGGAGGGTCTGGAGGGTCTGGAGGGTCTGAAGGGTCTGGAGGGTCTGAAGGGTCTGGAGGGTCTGGAGGGTCTGAAGGGTCTGGAGGGTCTGGAGGGTCTGAAGGGTCTGGAGGGTCTGGAGGGTCTGAAGGGTCTGGAGGGTCTGGAGGGTCTGAAGGGTCTGGAGGGTCTGGAGGGTCTGAAGGGTCTGGAGGGTCTGGAGGGTCTGGAGGGTCTGAAGGGTCTGAAGGGTCTGGAGGGTCTGGAGGGTCTGAAGGGTTTGGAGGGTCTGGAGGGTCTGAAGGGTCTGGAGGGTCTGGAGGGTCTGAAGGGTCTGAAGGGTCTGGAGGGTCTGGAGGGTCTGAAGGGTCTGAAGGGTCTGGAGGGTCTGAAGGGTCTGGAGGGTCTGAAGGGTCTGGAGGGTCTGAAGGGTCTGGAGGGTCTGGAGGGTCTGAAGGGTCTGGAGGGTCTGGAGGGTCTGAAGGGTCTGAAGGGTCTGGAGGGTCTGGAGGGTCTGGAGGGTCTGAAGAGTCTGGAGGGTCTGAAGGGTCTGGAGGGTCTGAAGGGTCTGGAGGGTCTGGAGGGTCTGAAGAGTCTGGAGGGTCTGAAGGGTCTGGAGGGTCTGGAGGGTCTGGAGGGTCTGGAGGGTCTGCGCTTGGTGAGTTTCTCACAGGAAAAGACGTTTTCGTGTGTCTGTGTGTAGAGAAGCTAGAGCTAAAGAGCTAAAGCTAGCTAGCGTATTTGTTTTGAAGCTCTGATTGGTTGAAGTAGCTGTCAGTCAAAGTCCACAGGGGGAGAGGCGGGACTTCAGTGAAACGGAGCGTTTTCTCTTCCGGGTTTCAGAATCAGCCCCAGAAAATCTTTTATTTCACACAAAATGACTTTTCCTTAGCGCCAAAAATAAACTATTAGCATGTTAGAGCCAATAACAGGGTTTGGACGAGCTGAAGAAGCAGGATACAGGTCCTTTAAAAACTGCACAATGTCACAGCTGAAACAACCATTCGGGTCCACCCGAACAGGAAGCCCTGGATGACCCAGAAGGTCCAGCAGCTGCTGAAGGACAGAAACACGCCTTCAGGGCTGGGGACGGCGCCCTGCAACAGCCAGCCTGAAGAGAGGCCTCAGAAAGTCCAAGAGGGACTCCAGGAGGAGGATCCAGGATCACCTGGAGAGGAACAACAGCAGACAGGTGTGGCGGGGGGTCCAGCACCTCACCAACTTCAGGGCTCACACCGGAGCTGCAGAGGGAGGAGCCTCGCCGGCGGAGGAGCTGAACAGCTTCTTGACCCGCTTCGAGGCAGGATCTCCAGAGCAGCACCACCCTGCGGTCCAGAGCAGCACCACCCTGCGGTCCAGAGCAGCTACACCCTGCGGTCCAGAGCAGCACCACCCTGAGGTCCAGAGCAGCACCACCCTGAGGTCCAGAGCAGCACCACCCTGAGGTCCAGAGCAGCACCACCCTGCGGTCCAGAGCAGCACCACCCTGAGGTCCAGAGCAGCACCACCCTGAGGTCCAGAGCAGCACCACCCTGAGGTCCGGAGCAGCACCACCCTGAGGTCCAGAGCAGCTACACCCTGCGGTCCAGAGCAGCTACACCCTGCGGTCCAGAACAGCTACACCCTGCGGTCCAGAGCAGCACCACCCTGAGGTCCAGAGCAGCACCACCCTGCGGTCCAGAGCAGCTACACCTCACCCTGAGGTCCAGAGCAGCTACACCCTGCGGTCCAGAGCAGCTACACCCTGAGGTCCAGAGCAGCTACACCCTGAGGTCCAGAGCAGCTACACCCTGAGGTCCAGAGCAGCTACACCCTGCGGTCCAGAGCAGCTACACCCTGCGGTCCAGAGCAGCTACACCCTGCGGTCCAGAGCAGCTACACCCTGAGGTCCAGAGCAGCACCACCCTGCGGTCCAGAGCAGCTACACCCTGAGGTCCAGAGCAGCTACACCCTGCGGTCCAGAGCAGCACCACCCTGCGGTCCAGAGCAGCTACACCTCACCCTGAGGTCCAGAGCAGCTACACCTCACCCTGAGGTCCAGAGCAGCTACACCCTGCGGTCCAGAGCAGCACCACCCTGAGATCCAGAGCAGCTACACCCTGCGGTCCAGAGCAGCACCACCCTGAGGTCCAGAGCAGCTACACCCTGCGGTCCAGAGCAGCACCACCCTGAGGTCCAGAGCAGCTACACCCTGCGGTCCAGAGCAGCTACACCTCACCCTGAGGTCCAGAGCAGCACCACCCTGAGGTCCAGAGCAGCACCACCCTGCGGTCCAGAGCAGCACCACCCTGAGGTCCAGAGCAGCACCACCCTGAGGTCCAGAGCAGCTACACCTCACCCTGAGGTCCAGAGCAGCACCACCCTGAGGTCCAGAGCAGCTACACCTCACCCTGAGGTCCAGAGCAGCACCACCCTGCGGTCCAGAGCAGCACCACCCTGAGGTCCAGAGCAGCACCACCCTGAGGTCCAGAGCAGCTACACCCTGCGGTCCAGAGCAGCACCAGCCTCATACTGGTGGAGCACGATGTGAGGCGCACGCTGTGGGCAGTCAACCCATGGAAGGCAGCCGGACCCGACGGTGACCCTGGACGGGTGCTGAAGGACTGCGCTGATCAGCTGGCTGGTGTGTTTACCAACACTTTCAATCCGGTCGCTGTCCCAGTCCACCGTCCCACCCTGCCTGAAGTCCTCCACCATCGTCCCCCTGCCCAAGAAGCAGCACATCTCCAGCCTCAGTGACTGCCGCCAGGAGCTCTCACTCCAGTGGTGATGAAGTGCTTCCAGAAACTGGTACGGGGTCACATCACCTCATTCCTCCCTGAAGGTCTCGACCCCCACCAGTTTGCCTACAGGGCTAACAGATGGACGGCGGACGCTGTAGCCACAGCGCTCCCCACGCCACCGTCCCACCTGGAGCGGCGGGGGACTTATGCTCGGATGCTCTTTGTGGATCATAGCTCTGCTTTTAATACCATCCTTCCTCTCAAGCTGGTGGGGAAACTGGGAGACCTTGGACTTCCACAGTCCATCTGTATGTGGATCTACAGCTTCCTGTCGGACCGCAGGCAGAGGGTGAGGGTGGGAGACGACACATCCGGGACCGTCAGCCTCAGCACCGGCTCCCCCCAGGGCTGCGAGCTGAGCCCTCTTTACTCCCTCTACACCTCGGACTGTACCTCTGCACACCCCAGCAACACCATCATTCAGTTCGCCGACGACGCCACAGTAGAGCTACGTTCACACCGAACGCGATTTTGCGTCAAAAAGCGCGTCAACGCGAGAAGCTGAACGCGTGTCAATTCTGAGGTCCGACGCTGAACAACGCGGGGCCAAAAGCCGCCTCCCCACCAGACGCGACGCTTCGTGTCTGGTGGGGAGGCGGGGCTCCCTGTAAAATGAAGAAGTTTTGTCCCAGAGCTCTGGGCGAGCGTAAACGGCCATTATAACACGCTCCTCCATGGTCGTAGTGCTTCTCTTCGGACCGGTTCCAGCTCCCTGGCCGACGTCACCATGGACACGCTCTATGATTGGTTTGCCGCAAAATCGCGACGCGCCAAAGTTCAGATTTCCCAACTTCAGCGTCGGACGCAAAATCGCGACGCGTAGCGCCAACGCCCCGACGCGCCGCACAACGCGTCGTGACGACGCGCCGCGTCCGACGCGTTGCGTCTCATCGCAGCTGGAACGCGCGTTCCCATTTGTTTTCACTTGTCTTTGACGCAAAATCGCAGACAGCACTTGGCAGTGTGAACGTAGCTTGAACGTAGTGGGGCTCATCTCCGGGGGGAGGAGTCTGCAGACAGGGCTGAGGTGGAGCAGCTGACTGGGTGGTGCAGAGAAAACAACCTGCTCCTCAACACAGAAAAAACCAAGGAGCTGTTCATTGATTTTCGAAGGACTACAACAGACGTCCCACCCCTGCTCATCAACGGGGACCGTGTGGAGAGGGTAGAGGACTTCCACTTCCTGGGAGTCCACTGAGAGAAAGACCTGACCTGGACTATGAACTCCTCTGAGCTGCTGAAGAAGGCCCAGCAGAGCCTGCACTTCCTGAGGGTGCTCAGGAAGAACAGCATTCCCCAGAGACGAGATGTACTTCATTCTTATGTCACTTCTGTCTCTTTGCACTGACTGAAGGGCTTCGCCATTTCGTTGTACCTGTTACAGTGACAAATAAAGTTGTTTTCTATTCTATTCAGCTGTGACAGGTCCTCTGTCCTCTGTCCTCTGTCCTGCTCTGAACCGTTTCCTGTCTCCACCCTTGCAGGTGGTCAGCAGGAAGTCGCTCTGGGGACCGCCGTCTCTCTGCAGGTGAGCTCCAGGTCCCCACCAGACCACCATTACCAGTTTAGTGTGTGTGCCGTGGGCCGCGCATCAACCGATCAATGAAGTGACCAATCAACCGATCAATAAACTAATCAATCAACTGATCAATCAGCTGATCAATAAAGTGATCAACCGATGAATGAACTGATCAAATAAACTGATCAATCAACCGATGAATAAACTAATCAATCAACTGATCAATAAAATGATCAATCAACTGATCGATCAACCGATCAGTCTGCGTCATGCAGGATCAGAGACCAGACTCACAACAGCCTGATCTTGTTGATTTTTAGCTGGGGAGTAATTCTTCTTGTTCTTTGTGACATTTTCACTGTGTGTGTGTGTGTGTGTGTGTGTGTGTGTGTGTGTGTGTGTGTGTGTGCGCACCAGGCCCCGCCCCCCAGGGGGAGGAGCTTCAGTCCCTCCGGAGTCAGCTCCTGCTGGTCCATGCTCAGCTGCAGTATGAGCGCTTCAAGAGGCAGCAGCACGCCGTCAGGAACCGCCGCCTGCTGCGCCGAGTCGTCAACGCCACGGCGCTGGAGGAGCAGGGCGCCGCCATGGTAACAGCCGCTTCCTGTCCCGCCGTGGTAACAGCCGCTTCCTGTCAGAGTGCTGAGGTTTGAAGAGGCTGAACTCAGGCTCTGGAATCCAGAATGGTCCCATCAGGACTCAGAGCTGTTGGTTCCAGACCGTCCCAGGAGAACACCTGGTTCTCAGAGTGCTGGTCTCCTGGAGGTCCAGGTTCTGGGCTCACCAGAGACCAGATTTCCACTTTACTGTCATATATATATATATATATGTATATATATATATATATATGAGGACTCGTGGGACGTCAGTGTGGAAGATGTGGAGGACGTGGGACGAGGAGACGGACAAGGGAGGAGAGTGAGGTTCATCATCCCAGCACGACGGTGACAGGAAGCTTGACCTGACAGGTCACCTCCTCACTAGACCAAACCCCGCCCCCTCTGACCCGAGGACTCCGCCCCCAGCAGACGCCGCGTCCGGAGGGTTTCCTGTCTGCAGCTCGTCCGTTCAGGCCGTCTGTAAAACTGAGAGGTTTTAGATTTGAGAGAGAAAATCTGTCTCCAGAATGCCGGAGTGAAGGGAAGCGGCGTGTGGCGGCGCGGCGGTCCTGACCCTGGATCACGCCCGGTGTTTTTCTCTCATCGGCTGTACCTGGTGGAAAAGTCCCAGCCTCTGGGAATTCTGTCAGATTTCTGTTGGTGGGACTGTGAGGAAAGTCCCAGGACATCTGGACAGGTGTGGAAGTGTGTTTTGTGGCGCTGTTCCAAACGGCTGGACGAGTGTAGAGTGGAGAGAGAGGAGTTTGGGGTTGTCATGTTGGCGCCGTGCCAGGGTCAGAGGGTCAGGTCAGGAGGTCAACTTAAGGCCGAGCGCAGATTGAAACCGCTTTTTTATCAAATCAAATCAAATCAAACTTGATTTCTAGAGCACTTTTTCATATTTACAAAAACAACGCAAACTGCTCAACAGTAAAAACAGTCATAAAAACAAAAGAATAAAAGCCACACACACACACACACACACACTCTGAATTATTTGCACACAGCAGAGGAGACATGGCATGGCGCTAAGCATCATGGGAGAACACTACCAGTGGAGCCGTTCACACCAGGAGAAGGTGAAGGTCATTAATACTATACCCAGAGCGAAGGACCCCCCCCCAGAGTGAAGGACCCCCTCAGAGCGAAGGACCCCCCCTCAGAGTGAAGGACCCCCTCAGAGTGAAGGACCCCCTCAGAGTGAAGGACCCCCCCCCAGAGTGAAGGACCCCCCCTCAGAGTAAAGGACCCCCTCAGAGTGAAGGACCCCCCCAGAGTGAAGGACCCCTCAGAGTGAAGGACCCCCCCCCCCAGAGTGAAGGACCCCCTCAGAGTGAAGGACCCCCTCAGAGTGAAGGACCCCCCCCAGAGTGAAGGACCCCCCCTCAGAGTAAAGGACCCCCTCAGAGTGAAGGACCCCCCCAGAGTGAAGGACCCCCTCAGAGTGAAGGACCCCCCCCCAGAGTGAAGGACCCCCCCCCAGAGTGAAGGACCCCCTCAGAGTGAAGGACCCCCCCCCCAGAGTGAAGGACCCCCTCAGAGTGAAGGACCCCCCCCCAGAGTGAAGGACCCCCTCAGAGCGAAGGACCCCCCCCAGAGTGAAGGACCCCCCCTCAGAGTGAAGGACCCCCCCCAGAGTGAAGGACCCCCTCAGAGTGAAGGACCCCCCAGAGTGAAGGACCCCCTCAGAGTGAAGGACCCCCCCCCAGAGTGAAGGACCCCCTCAGAGCGAAGGACCCCCCCCCAGAGTGAAGGACCCCCCCCCCAGAGTGAAGGACCCCCTCAGAGTGAAGGACCCCCTCAGAGCGAAGGACCCCCCCCCAGAGTGAAGGACCCCCTCAGAGTGAAGGACCCCCCCCAGAGTGAAGGACCCCCTCAGAGTGAAGGACCCCCCCAGAGTGAAGGACCCCCTCAGAGTGAAGGACCCCCCCAGAGTGAAGGACCCCCTCAGAGTGAAGGACCCCCCCAGAGTGAAGGACCCCCTCAGAGTGAAGGACCCCCCCTCAGAGTGAAGGACCCCCCCCCAGAGTGAAGGACCCCCTCAGAGCGAAGGACCCCCCCCCCCAGAGTGAAGGACCCCCCCTCAGAGTGAAGGACCCCCCCAGAGTGAAGGACCCCCTCAGAGTGAAGGACCCCCCCAGAGTGAAGGACCCCCTCAGAGTGAAGGACCCCCCCCCCAGAGTGAAGGACCCCCCCCCCAGAGTGAAGGACCCCCTCAGAGCGAAGGACCCCCCCCCCCAGAGTGAAGGACCCCCTCAGAGTGAAGGACCCCCCCCCAGAGTGAAGGACCCCCCCCCAGAGTGAAGGACCCCCTCAGAGTGAAGGACCCCCCCCCCCAGAGTGAAGGACCCCCTCAGAGTGAAGGACCCCCTCAGAGCGAAGGACCCCCCCCCCAGAGTGAAGGACCCCCTCAGAGTGAAGGACCCCCCCCCAGAGTGAAGGACCCCCCCCCAGAGTGAAGGACCCCCTCAGAGTGAAGGACCCCCCCCCAGAGTGAAGGACCCCTCAGAGCGAAGGACCCCCCCCCAGAGTGAAGGAACCCCTCAGAGTGAAGGACCCCCCCAGAGTGAAGGACCCCCTCAGAGCGAAGGACCCCCCCCCCAGAGTGAAGGACCCCCTCAGAGTGAAGGACCCCCCCCCCAGAGTGAAGGACCCCCTCAGAGTGAAGGACCCCCCCCCAGAGTGAAGGACCCCCTCAGAGTGAAGGACCCCCTCAGAGTGAAGGACCCCCCCTCAGAGTGAAGAACCCCCCCCCAGAGTGAAGGACCCCCCCCCAGAGTGAAGGACCCCTTCAGAGCGAAGGACCCCCCCCCAGAGTGAAGGACCCCCCCCCCCAGAGTGAAGGACCCCCTCAGAGTGAAGGACCCCCCCCCAGAGTGAAGGACCCCCCCCCTCAGAGTGAAGGACCCCCTCAGAGCGAAGGACCCCCCCTCAGAGTGAAGGACCCCCCCTCAGAGTGAAGGACCCCCTCAGAGCGAAGGACCCCCCCCCCAGAGTGAAGGACCCCCTCAGAGTGAAGGACCCCCCCAGAGTGAAGGACCCCCCCAGAGTGAAGGACCCCCTCAGAGTGAAGGACCCCCCCAGAGTGAAGGACCCCCCCCCAGAGTGAAGGACCCCCTCAGAGCGAAGGACCCCCCCCAGAGTGAAGGACCCCCCCTCAGAGTGAAGGACCCCCTCAGAGTGAAGGACCCCCCCCCAGAGTGAAGGACCCCCCCTCAGAGTGAAGAACCCCCCCCCAGAGTGAAGGACCCCCTCAGAGCGAAGGACCCCCCCCCCAGAGTGAAGGACCCCCCCCCCAGAGTGAAGGACCCCCCCCCAGAGTGAAGGACCCCCTCAGAGCGAAGGACCCCCCCCCAGAGTGAAGGACCCCCCCCAGAGTGAAGGACCCCCCCCCCCAGAGTGAAGGACCCCCTCAGAGCGAAGGACCCCCCCTCAGAGTGAAGGACCCCCTCCCCAGAGTGAAGGACCCCCCTCAGAGTGAAGGACCCCCTCAGAGTGAAGGACCCCCCCAGAGTGAAGGACCCCCCCCCCAGAGTGAAGGACCCCCTCAGAGCGAAGGACCCCCCCTCAGAGTGAAGGACCCCCTCCCCAGAGTGAAGGACCCCCCTCAGAGTGAAGGACCCCCTCAGAGTGAAGGACCCCCCCAGAGTGAAGGACCCCCCCCCCAGAGTGAAGGACCCCCCTCAGAGTGAAGGACCCCCTCCCCAGAGTGAAGGACCCCCCCAGAGTGAAGGACCCCCCCAGAGTGAAGGACCCCCCTCAGAGTGAAGGACCCCCTCCCCAGAGTGAAGGACCCCCCCCAGAGTGAAGGACCCCCCTCAGAGTGAAGGACCCCCCCTCAGAGTGAAGGACCCCCTCCCCAGAGTGAAGGACCCCCCCCCCCAGAGTGAAGGACCCCCCCCCCCCCAGAGTGAAGGACCCCCTCAGAGTGAAGGACCCCCCCTCAGAGTGAAGGACCCCCTCAGAGTGAAGGACCCCCCCCCAGAGTGAAGGACCCCCTCAGAGTGAAGGACCCCCCTGGTCCTATCAGGACGTTAAACCGCTGTGATGTGGCTCCGCCCCCTGGTCCTATCAGGACGTTAAACCACTGTAATGTGGCTCCGCCCCCTGGTCCTATCAGGACGTTAAACCGCTGTAATGTGGCTCCGCCCCCTGGTCCTCGTCAGCACGGCGGCTGAGTTTTGTAACAGTTGCAGGTTTGAAATGTTCTTTTTGTTTCAGACCAGAGAGCAAGGCATTACAGTAATCTGACCTACAGGAGATAAAAGCTGCATTAGCGCCTCCTGCTGGCTGAGAGAGAAACGGGCGACTCGGCTTTATTCTTAAGATGATAAAATCCAATCTTAGTGATGTTTTTAATGTGTGGAATAAAATGTAGCTCAGAGTCAAAAATCAGGCCCAAGTTCTTCACTGATTGTTCTGGTTTAAAATCTGATCATTTTGGTAAAAGTTTCTCTCTCTGACCTTCAGGACCGAAAACTAAAACCTCAGTCTGGTCCTGGTGGAGCTGCAGGAAATTCACTGCATCCATGACTTGATGTCTGAAATACAGTTCAAAAGGGTTTCTATTGGCCCGGAGTCACCAGGAGACACGGCCATGAACAGCTGAGCCTCATCAGAGTAACCATGGAGACTGATGAACAGCTGAGTGTCGTCAGCGTAGCTATGGAAGCTGATGAACAGCTGAGTGTCGTCAGCGTAGCTATGGAAGCTGATGAACAGCTGAGTGTCGTCAGCGTAGCTATGGAAACTGATGAACAGCTGAGTGTCGTCAGCGTAGCTATGGAAACTGATGAACAGCTGAGTGTCGTCAGCGTAGCTATGGAAACTGATGAACAGCTGAGTGTTGTCAACGTAACTATGGAAACTGATGAACAGCTGAGTGTCGTCAGCGTAGCTATGGAAACTGATGAACAGCTGAGCGTCGTCAGCGTAGCTATGGAAACTGATGAACAGCTGAGTGTCGTCAGCGTAGCTATGGAAACTGATGACCAGCTGAGCGTCGTCAGCGTAGCTATGGAAACTGATGAACAGCTGAGCGTCGTCAGCGTAGCTATGGAAACTGATGAACAGCTGAGTGTCGTCAGCGTAGCTATGGAAACTGATGAACAGCTGAGTGTCGTCAGCGTAGCTATGGAAACTGATGACCAGCTGAGCGTCGTCAGCGTAGCTATGGAAACTGATGAACAGCTGAGCGTCGTCAGCGTAGCTATGGAAACTGATGAACAGCTGAGTGTCGTCAGTGTAGCTATGGAAGCTGATGCCGTGTCTCCTGATGACGTCCTCAAGTGGAAGCATATAGAGATTAAAAAGTATGGGACCTAAAATTGAACCTTGGGGAACCCCACACCTGATTTCATGGGTTCCTGAGGAACAAGTATCCAGACTTACATAAAATCATGGATCTGTGAGATAAGACCTGAACCAGGTAAGAACAGTACCAGAGAGGCCCACCAGGTGACTCAGTCTGTTTATTAAAATGTGGTGGTCTACTGAGTCGAAGGCGGCACTCAGGTCCAGCAGAACCAACACTGTGAGCTTTTTATTATCTAAGTTCCACCTGATATCATTTAAAATCTTTAAAGGGCGTCTCGGTACTGTGGTTCACTCTAAAACCAGACTGATGTCTTTCTAAAATGTTATTGATCATTAAAAAGTCACTGACTTGGTTAAAAACCAGTCTTTCTAAAACTTTACTTAAAAACGGTCAGTTGGATCCTGGTCTGTAGTTATTCAGAACATCGGGGTCCAGATCGCTCTTCTTCAGAAGGGGCTTCACCACCGCCGTTCTAAAGGCGGTGGGGAAGACGCCCGTCTGAAGAGAGCAGTTCATATTTAAAATCTGTTCCTCCAGGAATCCATGAAGTGATTTAAAAAGTGGCGGTTCAGCTGTGTTCACTGATAAAACCTGTTGGGGTAAAAGGCTGGACCTGATGTCCAGGATTTTAGTTCTGAAGTTGTCTGAAGAGTCTTCACAGAGAGCGTCGGTCGGCTCCTTAAAAGCTTTATTAAAATTAGTGCCAGTTAGTAATATGAATAAACGTGTGTGTGTGTGTGTGTGTGTGTGTGTGTGTGTGTGTGTGTGTGTGTGTGTGTGTGTGTGTGTGGTCAGAGAGCCCAGCTGTCCATGCAGGAGGAGGAGCTCCGGTGTGTGAGGCGGAGTCTGCAGGAGGAGCAGAGGAGGTGCAGCCAGCTGCGAGACGACTCCTCCTCCCAGACACACACTCTGCACACACACACACAGCGCCTGCTGCTGCAGCTGCAGGAGGAGCAGAGGGAGAGCCAGAGGCTGCAGGTACACACACACACACACACACACACACACACACACACGCACACACGCACACACGCACACACACACACACACACACAGAGTGATGGAACTGTCTGCTCTGTAACTGGTTAATTACCTGCTCTGTGATTGGCTAACTGGACTCCCTGCTCTGTGATTGGCTAACTGGACTCCCTGCTCTGTGATTGGCTGTTCCAGAGTGAACTGCAGGAGTGTGAGAGCAGGATGAGGAACTTGGAGGCGGAGCTTCAGAAAGCCAGAAACAAGGCGCACAGTGCTGAGCATCAGCTGAGTCAGCTGGCAGCCAAGGTGAGGACGCTTCAGGAGGTCAAGGTGTCTCTGGTCCTCTCACTGTCAAACTGTCCACAACAGATGGACGGAGCGGGACGCTCGCTTTGGTGATTGTCTTACATTTCTGTTTTTCTCTGGCTCTCTGTCCCTTTCTCTCTCTGTCCCTGTCTGTCCCTGTCTCTGTCCCTATCCCTGTCTGTACCTGTCTCTCTCTGTCCCTGTCGCTGTCTGTCCCTGTCCGTCCCTGTCTCTCTCTGTCCCTGTCTGTCCCTGTCTCTGTCCCTTTCCCTGTCTGTCCCTGTCTCTGTCCCTGTCCGTCCCTGTCTGTCCCTGTCCCTGTCTGTCCCTGTGTAGCTGAGCTCCAGTGAACAGCTGCAGCAGCAGATCTTCTTGATGAACCAGCAGCTCGTCCTCCTGAGAGAGACAAACCGAGCTCTGAATGAGCAGCTGGACACAACCGAGACACACAGCTGGACAGTAAGAACCCCCAATGCCCTGGACACACACACACACACACACACACATACACACACACACACACACACACACACACACACACACCTGGCCAGGGTGTGGGAGC